>NW_013952560.1:452627-482561 GCF_001266775.1 Austrofundulus limnaeus | reverse complement strand
CATACATTCGTAATGTCTGACTGGGCCTCATGCCACTTTATGTTGAACAAATTGGGCCCCGAGGTCAAAAAGGTTAAGAACCCCTGGAATAGATGAATTGTACAACTTTCCACATTTTACGACTTCATTTTTATTCATCCAAAATATCGGCATTAGAGATATTACAGAGGTCTACCAATGCAAGTTTAAGAAATCTGCAGAGTTCCAACCAAAACAGATAAATAGTGTAAATTTAATCAATAAAGAAGAAAAAACACSTCAGTGACTCCTCCTGGAACTACGGTAATTTGACCACCAACAACTACGGGGGCAAGTATTCTGGACACTTTCTTGATGTTTTGTTTTTATTCATGAAAGTCAAGCTTTGCAATAATTTGCAGGAGGTTTGATCTTTGTGGCATGATGAACACAGGCCCCAGACAGAATATGAGGCAATTCCACTTACATAACATAGTGGGATTACTGTTTTTTTGTTTTTCTCTCTCTCGCTCTCTCCGACTTTGCATCAAAATGCTCCTCACATGTCTGACAGTGGGCTGAGCTGCATTTCAACTAGCGGTGTACTGTGGCATGTCTTTGAACAACCAAACAACTCAAGTGAAGTGCCTGCAGTCCTTTAAGCACTTTATCCTCAGAGCTTCATTGGGCAACAGACAGGCAAAGAGGAGAAAACAAGACAAAATATGCAAATGAACTCTTCAACACTTTGACATGCCATTCACAATCACAACAAAAAGAAAGAGATGGGTGCATTTAAAATGTTTTAGAAAGCCAGACTTATAACTGCACTTTGCAACAATAGGGTGTAAAAAAAATAAATAAAATAAAAATATGCAGGAAGTGAAAGTCAGACGGATATGTTCGCTTTTTGAGGCTTCATGGAGTCGCACTGGGGATTCCACGTGTCTCATCGTCTTGTTTAGAGTGCATTAGCGCCCAATGACACAGCCTCCCTCCCTCCTCATCGCTCCTTTTTTTTCTTGTTGTTGAGGAGATTGTCCTAAGGCAATAAAAGCAACCATCAGCACTCCTCCTCCTCCTCCTCCTCCTCCTCATCCTCCTCCTCTTCTTCTTCTTCAAGCAGAGATACGCCAGGGCCTAATTTTCCATCAGCAAAGCATGAAATCAAGAGAGAATGCCGCACAACAAGCACTCTTATGAGGGGACACATTGCCAGTTCACCCTCCCACACAAGTATACAGACGCACACATTTGTGCACTTAGTCGCAACTGGCACAAAGWTACATCCTGACTTCTGAATAAATTATGAAATCAAGTGGATGCTAAACTAAAGTGACAATCAGAGGCTTGTTGATGAGAGCACAAATCTGACTTTGAGGGATTTTTTTTTGCAGTTATATTAGAAATTATTTGACGGTTATATTAGCAGGCTTTGAAGCAAAGATGACAAAGTAATTTACTTGTTATATGTCAATTTCTACTGATAGTTTTCAATTGTTTGCTTCGACAAAGATTTTAAAAAATCAGGACAAAAAAGAAGCAGATTTGTGTTAAATTTGGAAACAGTTTGATTTATTTTTTATTCTGCCATCGTGAATAAGTTGTATATTACAATCATGGCAGTTTCAATAAAATAAATCATTGGGAAAAGATCACTGGAACTTAAAAGAACAAGCATTTTTTAAATAACCAAATAAGTTTAGTTTGCTAAATCATGGCAACGTTAGACAATAACTTCTTTAGCAAAACACAGGACCAGCCTATAGACAATTTAGTGTCCCATAAAAGATTTTAAATGGTGCCCCTTGTTCATTTTTCTGAATCTCACTGCCAGTTTACAAACCTTATCAAAAATAAATAGTTTTGTCTTTTATATTATTTTTATCATTAGAGATCAGGTTGTCAAATTAAAATAGTTAACAGTAGTAATTCATTTAAAACAGAACACCATAGGTCTACCTCATACCTGCCAACATATGCTGACAGCAATGAGAAACACCTGTTCTTGTTAACACGCAGCTGTGAAGGGAAGCAGTTCTAGGGGGGTTTAGGGGTATACTCTTCTGGTAATCTTTGCAGAAGATTTACTCAAAGTTCTGCATTTTTAAGCCATTTGAAGAGCATTTTACCAAATTTGTGGGATTAATAAAACAACATAAAATCAGTAATTCATGAAGTTTGTACACTGAAAACCCGACTTTAACCAGGTTAATCTGATCTTTATCTGATATCATGTCAGATTTTATTATTATTATTATTATTATTATTAATGTTATTATTATTATTATATTTTCCATTTACACACTGAGCACCAGTAGTTAGTTGACTGCATCATACTTTTATAATGAAATATCCTCTGCAGCTTATAAACACCACGTCGTAACAAAGCAGGCGAAGAAACCCACATAACAAGTTCCTTCATACACCTGAGTCACTAGTCATTTCTCTACAAACCAAGTCAACTATACTCTGATAAAAAAGTTATAAAATATTTTTTCATACCCCAATTTGTGGCGCCACCCTAGATGGATGGTGCCCTTAGCATTTGCCTATACTGCCTATGCTATGGGGGTTTCCAGTTTAAACAGTGTCCATAACAGTGGTCCCCAAAGTTGGGCTGTGACACATCAAGTAGGAGGGTTTTAAGATGATATCTAGAAACTAATGTTTGTATAAAAGTTCTTTGCATGAAGAGCACCAAAAGAATTTCAGACTCGCAGATGTGCAACTTATTCAGTTTTATCAAGACTAGAAAATCCACTTAACAATTGTCAAAACACTAGGCGTCACACTGCAGTGTTGTTAGCTTTTCAGGGTCAAGCTTTCAGTCTTTTTAAGGACAGATACGTAGTGATGTAGGAAACTTTTTGTTCACAATTAAAGACACAACTACAGAGGAGCAGAAAAAAAAAAACAGAACAACTCCTCTGAAGTGTCCAGCMTCGCTTCTTCAGAAATAATGCAACCAAGCAAGAAACCAACAGCTAAACTAAACTGTTTCRCACTGGATCTCACTTTTATACCAACTGAAAAATAAGGCAGATAGTTATTAGGACAGTAACACTGACAAACACTACAGAGAGAGCAGAAGTTTCTCTTCTCCACACACAAACACAGCAAGAAGAAAAAGCCCTCAGAGTGCTGACTGACAAAGATGCCCTGCAATATAGATGACAAGAACAAAGCTCCTCATAACAAACTCCAGTCATATTGAGACGATTTCCTTTTCAATAATGAATCGCCATCAGCATTACACGTCAATACTGCCTCTGTGTGTTGTGTGTGTGTGCGTGAGGGAGAGAGAGAGAAAAAGGGGGAAAGAAAACATCTATCCTCAACAAGAACAAAACTTCTATATTTAATCTGCGCTGAGAAAAAGCRGGCGTGCAAAGTCAAAAACAAAACGGAGGATGGCAAGCTGAGGCTTTTCTGTGGCATGCAAATCACATCCGGACCAAGCAGCTGCTGTGAGCTTATCCCCCCAACATCTTTTATGATTGACAGGAATTTTAAGATGTGTAGATTATAAATATTTATAATTGACTTAATATTGACCGTATTCTCTCTGTTTGGTTGAACTTGTAAAAAAAGAGAAAAGAGAAAAAAAAGAAGCTTTAATTTATCCTTTTTTTTAAGTGCAACAATCCAGCTCTTCTGGGGCTTCATTTTCACACAAATAACCTTCCTCTTGTGCACCACATATTGTTGTGTGTCTGTCTATGTGGGAATGTTTTTTTATTTTCAATTTTTTTGAGAATAATTAGCAGTACACTGAACTTTCTGTACTTATTAAACCTTTTTTGGAGTTGGGCTGTTCTTAGGCCTCCTTTCATTGGATTTACAACTTGGTTATGATGTAAAAATAGCCAAAACATGAATGGACTTGGCAGAAATGGTAGTATATTATTGTTAAAATTAGTAGAAAACAGGTGAACTTTTGGTTGCAATCTCACTGAATTAACAGTGTTTTCGACACAGCAGCTGTTTTATATTCCCGACTTTAAAAAGTCATGCAAAACTGTATTCTAGGCCATGCATTTTACTTTATGATATGACATGTCCACAGTAGTTTGAAGCATGTACAAAAGTTTTACAGCAAAGCCACCGTGGTAATTTATGTGGATAGTCCTGATGCATCACAATAATCCAGGTAGAAAAATCTAAAATAGTTGAGTAGGTTCTCTGGACGAGTTCTTCTTGGTTGAAATGTAGAGAAAGAGTAGAACTATAAAGTTGACTGAATTATAGATAAACAAAATGTATCTTTCAGTAAAGTATATGTACTGTTTTTACTTTACAACTCTGCCTAGGCTACAATCCAGATGAGGTCTGCAGAAGTGCTTAAGCTAGCCAAGTCCAAGAGAGTGGTGCCAGGGTGGATGTATAGGACCTGTGAGGACCCAAAAACAAAGAAAATAGCAGAAAAGTACTAAAAGCAGGGGGATGATTCCCTTCACAAAGAAGAAAGTTTGCCATATTTCCCCAGATCCAACTTCTAGAACAGGTATAGGTTRTGTAGATTTCATCCATTGTGAAGGGGGTCCAAATGAGATCAGCACAGTTACGGCTTTCTACACAGGTTAAAAAACTAGTCKTAATCCCCTGAAATCAGAAACAGCAAGGTTTTGTTTGTTGATAAAATATCACACAAGGAGATGAAAACTTAAAATCACAGCAAAGGTTTAATCTCAGAGTCCAGTTTGGCCTGAAAACTTTGGCTCATGTGGAAGATATGGGTGCAGGAAACCCTGAGCCAGGGCAGAAACTGGGTGGGCCCCGATATCTAAGAAATTGAAATAACTTTTGGGCTTTGATTGAATTGCACCACGGTGAGCTCACTACACAGTTTCTAACTCCCTCTCTTTCAGCTCCACATCAAAAAGGCCCATCTGCAGAAGAAAAGGCCGGCCAACGCTCCACGCTCCCCCCACACCCCTCCACACCCCACCCCATCTGATCCTCAAGTTTCCTCTGCAACATCCAGGAACGACACTGACCACCCTCTCATCAATTTTCCCTTTTGATTTCAACCCTGACAGAAACTAAAGATGCATTTCAATGTTTTTATTATTATTATTATTGTGCAATATATTGCATTTTACAACAAAAAATGTGAAATATGGTTTGTTTCATTAGAAATTTTGGGTAAAGTGCAACCAAACAAACACGAAAACAGATTTGTTTTTTCCAACTGTTTCAAAACCCACGGAGCATTAGGATTTAAAGTGAGCATGAAACCCAAACCCCTTCAAGCAGATTAAATTTCAAATCAAGCAGGCCATGTAAATGATGTGGTGACAGGGGGCCCTGTGCAATTAGTATGCCAGGCTAGTGTTAAAGCAATTAGGCAAAACAGACGGTAAGAGCACCAGGGCTAAGCACAGGAAGGGAGGAAAGGACGAATATTTCCATATTGTTCTTCAGGACATGGGCGCATGCGTGTCGATGCGTGTGCAGTTTGAAGTTGTTCGGCACTTAACTTGTTTGTGGTTTTCTCAGAGGAAATCAGAAGGTTAATGGGCACTAGACTTTGTTTACTGACAGCCTATCCTTTCATTTAGGCTGGCAAACAGATGGGCGGGGGTGGTACTAATCAAAATCTATTTCAAAAATGCCAAAAAAAAGGGAACCTTAAAGCGCACACTCGTGTTACATTAGGGAGTCGCAAAAACATTTGCTGGTAAACAAGCCCAGAGCGGAAACTCTGGATACCACTTTGGGGTGGGAAAGAAAAAGAAATATGAAGAAAAAAAAGCAGGCTCATTTGGGCAAATCTCTCAGGTGGAGCCATCAAAAGCACTGTCGGTTTGTACACAGAGACATGGCAGGAAGGGCCACCTGGAGACGAGAAGTGACATTCGTTTGAGTGTAAATTACTCAAACAAGCATGCCGGGGAATGGCATTTATTACTTGATGTTTCCCARAGGAACTGGTGTTGGATGCCTCTAATTCAAACATGCAGTTTGGATACACAGACTCCTAAAACTAGAAAACAAACAGTACGGTGCACAGGAGCTTGTGTACTGTGAAATGAGGGTCTTTTGGGAGAATAARTGGGACAACAGCTCGTTCTCACTTGCAATGTAGGATTCCGTGTAGGAACGGGGTTTAAAAGAATGCTGGTATTGTTTTACAATTCTATGCGCTGTCTATTAGGATAGTTTATCAAAAGCTACATTTWACTGCACGGTCATTACATTTGTGCAGAAATCATAACTGGTAGGCAAGTTGACATTAAAACATATCCTAATGCAATGTTGTGCAAGAAAAATAGGCTACTACATCATCTTTTGCTTACAGTTCCAATGTTATCTACATAAAAATGTCTAAAATGCAGCCAGATTAGGAGGTCAATGTCAATGTCAAATTTATTTCTAGAGCACTTTCAAAAACAGCAACCAGCTGCACCAAAATGCTGTACAATAATCATAAAACAACTGATAAAAACATACTGAAGTAAAAACAATGAATTAAATAGACAAGACACATAGAATCGAATTTAAATCCTTATTGGAATGCCAGAGAGTAAAAAAATTGTTTTCAGAAGAGATTTGAAGTGTTACAGATTATGGACAGATGTAACATTGAATGGTAAGTTGTTCCACAAATTAGGAGCAGTGACAACAAATGCCCGGTTTCCTCTGCTTTTCAGTCTGGTTCTGGGAACATGTAGAAGCAGTTTAGTGTTCGACCGAAGAGATCTAGAAGAAGAATAGTCATGTTGAAGATCCTTAAGATAGGCTGGGGCCAAGCCATTTATAGCTTTAAAAACCAATAAAAGAATTTTGAAATCAATGCAATAAGAAACTGGCAGCCAATGCACAGAAGCCAGTACTGGAGTTATATGGTCATGTTTTTTGGTTCCAGTTAGGAGTCAAGCTGCAGCATTCTGAACCATTTGGAGACGTTGTAAAGAAGATTGGTCCAAGATTTTGTATAAAGAGTTACAGTAATCTAAGCGTGTAGTAATGAATGCATGAATAAGTTTCTCAAAATCTTTGAAACAAAAACTTGATTTTACCTTTGCTAGAAGGCGCAGATGAAAAAAGCTTGATTTCACAACAGTGCTCATTTGCTTATCCAAATTCAAACAACTGTCAAAAATGACACCAAGATTCTTAACAGAGAAGACTGATAAAAAAAGGGGCTAGAGAACCAAGAATTTGGTCAGGTTTAGTAATAAGGTTCTTTTGCCCAAAAAGTATGACTTGAGATTTATTTTGATTCAGGTGAAGAAAATTTTGGTTCATCCATGAACTAACTTCAGTTAAACAATCTGTTAGAGTGTAGGGAATCATTTTTATCATGTATTTTCTTTATGGGCATGTATATTTGGACATCCCTGCAAAACAGTGAAAAGAAACATTATATTTCTTAAAAAAATGTGTCCAAGAGGCAGCAAGTATAATAAAAACAAAATAGGGCCAAAGATTGAACCCTGAGGAACTCCGTAATTTAGGGGTGCTGCCACTGAAGAACAATGGTCAATGTGAACTGAGAAACTTCTGCCTTTCAAATATGACGAAAACCAATCTAAAACTGTGCCCTTAAGACGAACACTGTGTTGCAAGGAGGTAAATCTGGTGTGGTAGTAGCTAAGAGTTATTTATTGTAAGAGCATTGGTTGTTGGTTGCTCTAAAAACTGCCAAAGTTTTGTTTTTCTGAGCTGCCAAAGATCCGTGAGCACTAAACAGGAGAACCAAATCTCTCTTGAGAAATATCTTTCACCACTCTCTCATCTTTCCTGTTGTGCAGGAACAAAGTTTTCCTATCTGGGAATGATTCTTCACCCATTGTTGTTCTTTCTTCGGGTCCTACGTTACCAGGATACGCGAGTCTGCCACATMGTGTCACTTGTTTCTCTTGGCTACCAGCCAGGTTTCATTGTGTTGCACAGTTTGGAACATTCATAATGATGTCCTTCTTCGACATTACGTTACGACGACTCTCTGTCACCTCATGAAAGGCTTCTTTTCCCCCCTTTTCTTTCTCTTGGTCTGGATATAAAGCCTGCTTCTGTGCTTCAAACAAAATGCCGCCTCACCTGCTCGTCTCCGACTCCTTCCATGAATTCCCACAAAGCCCATAGGCCATGTCGACCATATGGCGCTACATAGTCTGATAGATTGTACTACATCGCATACGTTCATGACGATGACTTGTTCAGGAACTAATTAGTACTCTTCTTAGAAATTCAATTTAATCTAATATTCAGTTAATTGAGCTGTTATATTCAGAATGTTTTAAAGTGTTTATTACTATTGTTTTAGAACAGCTCCTCTATTAGAGTTATATTGTGTGTGTTTTTAAGCACATTATCAATGTTTGTAAAGTGAACTATTTTAATTTAGACTGATCTTGCTCTTGTGAATATTTTTTCTAACACCTTCTCTTTTTTGTAATAAGGAATTTGCTAATTGTGTTCTTATACAAAAGTTAATTCGAGCCTCTTTTTCTTTTGTGTTTTTATCGRATAAAGTTGTTTGTTGGCACAGAGCTTCGAATCGAAATGCTGCTGCGCTTGTTAAGTTTATTATTTACCTGCTTTGGTACTAAATTAGCTGTTTAATTGGGTATCATTTCAACACACAGTAAGGAGGGCGTATCTAAGCAACTGTTTGACATACACACACTATACACTGTACACATCCTACCTTGTGTTTTTGATTGACTTTTCAGCATGTTGCACAATTAAATGGTTTGAAATTGTGACAAAGCAATGCATAATTATACACTAAAGCTTTTATTAATTTAGTTTGGTCATTGCTGATTAATACCAAGCATGGGAAAACATTCAGCAGTCAGCAATTTCTATTTAATGCCAGTGGGAGTTTCTTTAGTAAGTAAACAATCAATGAAAACCGCAAATCTGGATCCCTCATACAGATTGTTAAACATTTACAATTTTATGTCCTGATGCATCTCAGTAATCCAGGTAGAAAAAAATAAAAAAAAAATAAGTAGGTCCTCTGGATGGGTTCTTCTTTAGTGAAACGTTTCGTCTCTCGTCCAAGAGACTTCTTCAGTCTGATGAGYTTCAGGTGAACTCAGCCTTATAAGCACTGCCTCCACATGGTGGACAAACAGGTTAGTCACAGCGGTCACTCTTTCAGGGATGACGATGTTCTCATCCTTGATAGAGATTTACAATTTTAACTACAAAAACAGATCCAGATCCAAAACACAGCTGGTTAGACTGACTTGGATTTTAGTGATCTCAGCTCAGGTACGGGTAGATGTTTTATACTTGCACTCACCTGTCACATACAGCGACTTCCTTCTTTTCAGACTATCATGAACAAGGTTCATGCTTTGAAACAAAGGGCCCACTAACAAAGCTTCCCATTGAGAATTGACTGTGGATTTCATTGCTATTTACATACAGATGCACTGGCAGGAATTTGCATAATGTTTTTTTTTAGGTGCTCAGGGGAGCAGCATTGTAACATATTGRTGCCTAATGAACTCTGAAAAAAATTGATTTTCCACAGAGTAAATTAAGAAATGCATTATAGCTGTTAAAGCAATCTTGGGGGAAATCGTAGCCTTCCTCTGCTAAACTACGCTTGATAAGTAATAAATTACATGTTACACTTATTTGCTTTAATTCATGCTAATTTCGTCCAATTAATGTATCACTGTAGTTGTGAGGGTACCAACTGGAGATTCAATTATTTATTGCATTTTGGCGGATGTAAGAGCTCGTGTTTTATTGTTGGCATTTGATGTGTGTCAGAATACAGTAAATATAGTTTTGTCTTTGTTGTTTTTTTATTTTTTGGTAACATAATTCCTGGTTTCCTATGAACTCTCTGGTCTCACAATCACAAATCTGCAATGTCATAACAGCAGACAAAACAAATAAATACATTTTTTGTTAATTATTGAAATGAAAGTATATTTATTTTTAGTGGGGMTAGATTTTAAATCAAATTAAAAATGTATTTTGTTTAAATGTTAGCAAGTGTGAACAAGTTACGGATGATAATTATGTGTTGCATTAGCATGTTAGCATGCTATGTTATGTAAGTGCCATGCTGGGTTGAGAATATTTGAGAATAAACACTGAAATTTAAAAAATGCATTCAGCTAAACCAAGTATTAATCTTATCTAAGTTACAAAATGAAATTCAGTGTTTTTTGGGACTTTCTGACAAAGCATACRTTGTGAAGCTGTGGACTCTCCAACTCTCATATACAGACCAGTTTTAGCTGCCTTCCTCCTTTTCCTTCCCTCTTCTCCCCTTTGCTAGCAGGCAGGGTGACTCATTGTTTACAAGCCTTTTCACTCTGCTGTCCTATCATCCTGCACTGACGCCACTTTTCCATTTAATCATAACCCTTGCATGTGGCGACATGACACCAGGCCTGGCCTTGCACCTCCTCTCCTTGAACTGGTCCCTGCTTTTGTCCACTTGGTAATCAGACTGTAGCTGGCTCCAGTTCTTACAACTAATCTCTGTCTTTCTTATTTAGGAATTGACGTGTTTAAAAGATCTAGATACAAACGTCACTTGGGTGGTATAAGGCATGATAAGAAATAAAAAGATAACATTTTTTTGTAAATTTATGGGAGGAAATGATTTAAACAGACTAAAAATAGAGATACAGTACTTGTTGCACTTGGTTCAAAATCAAATGGCAAATAAATTAGGTATGAATGCTCATTCTTACATCGAAAAGTCAGACCGCAGCTGAATGTTCCTCAGTGAACACTTGGCAGAACTGCTGGAAAAATCAACTGCTAAGTTTGCCTTTGTTTCACCAGGCTGCTGAAGCAATCAGGCCCTTATATCCCACTACAAAAGAAGCATTCTTTCCGCAAAAATGCAACGCAAAGGGCAGCTATAAGGAAGATGTGCGATCACAAGCATAAGGAGATCTGAAAAAATAAAATAATAATAATCCTTCCTCTTCTTTTTAAAGGCTGTTTAGTTCTGTACTCACTTAATATCCAACTCCATCAAACCAATATTAAAAAGCTTAGCTGGTGATGCTTTTTCAAGTAAATTAGAGAAAACAAAATCTCCCAGATTAGTCAATTAAGTGGCAAATTAGTCCAAGACTTAATTAAAAGATAGCAGGGCATTCAGTCTTTAAGGACACATAGAGGCAATGGGCCTGTTTAAACAACAGATTGAACAAATGGCACTTATTAAAAAGTTGACGGCGAGTCACTTGACACTTTGCATATCCTTTGCACCTTGAGCTACACAAACAGAATGTCAGCTCCCTGGGTTCCTGCTATGCAAATCTGCAAGACGAGGCAAAGAGACAAGATGCAATTGTCACAAAGCATCCTTGCCCACAACGCCAAGATGTCCTCCTGCAATTAGTTTACCAACGAGGAGACTAATAGGTCTGTGCACTACTTATAAATCATGTTTTTATTTTATAATAAGGAAGTTAAAGTCCTAAGAAGTGACTCAAWCAACAGCTACGATGCATCTTGCTCATGAACACAAAGTGCTTCATGAGGTTGGACTCCAAAGACAATTAATCCCCACAAATACACACCTTATCTCAGATAATGTGGGTGTGTGTGCATGCATCATGTCAACTCCTCTTTGAAAAGCATTCTTAATTAAACCTTTTGTTCTGTCGAAAAGACAAAAAAAAAGCAGAGCGAGGCAAGCAAAAGGCAGTTGTGTTAGAGCGCCAAGAATGAAGGTACACTAAAACATCACAGTTCACTGCTCGTGTTGCCATTTCAGCGTCACTTTCTATCCGGAACAATGCGACAGCTGACAGCTCACACCCAAGAATTATCACGCTAAACTGAATTATTTCTGCCACATGTTAATTTATTAACAACCTGTGCATGCTCTAATGTAGACGGCATTTGCATATACATTTTTAACCTGCGAGCTCCGTCGTCTCGAGAATGTTTCAAACTGCCTTTTGTTGCACTAGGTTTGAGTTTTGAAGGATGGGGTGGAACAGAGATGAAGCCACAAATCTCACATACATCTGCAAGGCACGGATTCTTTAAGGGCAGATATCTGCACTTCATCACCTGGCAGCATATGAGTTGTGGCACCTTCGACATAAAGCCTCCTCTTCCTCCCGGCTTGTTCAGCGAGAGCTATAAGAGGGAGCTATAACGTCTGCTTTTAGACAGCTTCAAAACTGCAGCTTGGTTTATTTAGGTGGTTTTTCTGAACTGTTCATCTATAAAAGGTAGCAGATATACAGTATTTATTATCACCGGTGGACTCTTGGGTTCAGTCAATAAATGGAATGTGTTACTACAACTCTTCCCAGACCTGACATGGTAGATTTTAAAAGTGTACTCCCATCTGTAAATCTGTACTGTGCAGTATATTTTCATGTCACACCAACTATACATACAGAGATATAAATACACACCAATTAAATCAAACAGGAGTGAATGAATCAGTGTCAAGTACAAAAACACCTGCATGCATTACATCTTTACTATTTCTCTAAAATGTGTGTGTGTATCCATACTTTTGACTCAAGTTTTGACAGAACCTTGTTCCAAGAATCAAGCAGACACAAGCTGCGTTTCCATTGCAATTGTGCGCAAAACTTTGTCGATATTCTGTTAATGTTGAACAAAACACAGTTTCACAACTGTGGTGTTTCCATTAAGTAAGAAATGCTATTAAAGTGACACGTGAATACGTTCGTTCTCGCGATAAGTCATTACAAACATGGCGGCAATAGATGTAAACACATAGCATATTACTACCGCGACACTAGCGCTCATCATCAGAGGAGACGTTGGCGTCTTTTATCGAGTATACAGTTATACTTGGGAGCGGCTACGTATGCTGTGTTTTTGGGAAATTGTAGTCGGTGAGTTTACTACTTTCTTTTACTACTTCTGTGATTTTACTACTACTTCTACTTCCTGTTCTCTTCTTCGTCGTCGTCTTCTTCGTCATTAGAAACAGTCGGTTGTTGATCGAAAAAAGTGTTTCCATTGCAGTTTTGCGAAAAACACCAATTTCGATACGGCCGAAAAACCACCTCATCCTAGCGCAAAAACATTTTGTCGAAAAACAATTTTTTTGGAAATTGACGTATTTCCATTGAGCAAATTTATTTTCAAAATTGTAATTTGCGTATTTTCATGATCAATGGAAACACAGCTACTGTCTCTGGAAAGGAATGTTTTTCAGCTGAAGTTTTTCAGCTTTTTTGAAAACAAGATATTTGAGGGAAGGAAGAAAGTGCATAAAGTAAGGGACACGGTTCTTTGTGCACAGAGATACATTAGACACGTGTTCCATGATCATGCAAGTGTAGACTCTTAGTAATCCACTGCATGTAAATCCAAACAAGTTCAACTGAAGTCAAATGAAGAAGTTTTTGTTTCAGATTTTGGAATTTAAGGCAAAAGAAYGTAATCGCAAAGGCAATAAACTTTCCTGGGAGGTTTGTGTTTCTTTCAACTAGATAATTACAAACTTCACTCAGGAAGAGCTGCAACAGGTCATCAACACAGAAAGTGTGGTTCAGTTTTTTCTTTGTAGTCCAAATCTGTCTTCTAGAGAAATGATGGCCACTTCATGAAGAGAATCAAAGAAATTACAGTTTAATTGGCAAGGACTGGGTTTTATCATGTAACATTGTTTATTGTGCCGTCCTTGATCAAATAAAAATGAAAGAATGAGTTGTATATGCAAAGCAATGAAGTGATTAGAATAAATATTTTGTTTTTAAACTTATCTGCTAAATGTTTAAGACAAAACCTGTCACCTTATTTTCAAGTAAATCTTTAGACGTCTGTTTATATAAGGTTTGAGTTGTTTTATTGTTAAAAAACACCTCACAGATGTTATCAGTGCACACCTAAAAACTCTCCCCGCACATCGTATTCCCTGCGGCATGTGAACACAACCTTCTGCCAGCGCGGAGTTACCCTTCTTTTAATCTGCGCGGCGTGCCACATATCATCACAAACAACCTGTCACCGTCGCTGTTTGCTGCTGCGCGGCGAGTAAACAAAGATGCAACAGGAGATGTGTTTATTTGTAGCAGATGAAACAATTAGAGGAACGTGACAGGCACAGAAAGAGGAAAAAAATCGAGGCAAAACATCTGGGGTTTTATTGCTCCTGTGGTGGTTGTTGTCAGTGAGCGGGAGCCTTGCTGAGACAAGCCTAAAAACAAAGTCACAGTTTTGAAATGTGCTTTTTAGGCAGGATTTTAAAGGTCTGACAAACAAGTCATGCAGTTTATTTGTAAAAGATGGTTAAAAAGCTAAATAAAAGCTCAGCAAGGATGTTTATTTGATCTTTTTTTCCCWCTCACGGTTTTTACATTGCACTTATTTTGTGTGCATGTATGAGGCTTCGCCTGTCAGTCCTGTTAAATCACTGGGAAAAAAATGTGCAGAGCAGAAAGGTAAGTCTTAAATATTTCTCAGAATATTTGGACTTTTAAAACCATGTTTTGATTCTGCATAGAAAAGCTGGTGTTCTAAACACATTCTGCACTTCTCAAACCAAAATAATGCAAGAAAGTAATATTTTTAAGTGTCTCTGCCATTCTGTTCATATTCAATGGTTTCATCTGGAAAAATCTACAAAATATAGCAAAAGGAAGTGGACTTAATCGCAGGCACGCTGCCTAAACCACACCAGAGAACATGCCCACCTGCCAAGCTGCCAATCACACAACTTCCAAATGACTGGAGGCCAGCAGAGTCTCCRTTCATTTAGGTGATGCTAAGAACAAACAATCAAAAGTGTTGCTTGGGAGACTCGCATCAGCAAATGACATGTAACAATGGTGACATCTAATTTATAGCTCAAGGAGGGCGTACAAGCAAATAAACAGGCTCGCCTGATCCGCCCGTCCCTTTCAATTTGCCTCGGCYACGGTCCGTTGCCTTTCACATGCAGAGGCGAAAGGAAAATAGAAAAAAGTTGATAGTAAACACTTTGAGCTGATGTCTTATTTACAGGTCCGAGACGCCAACTTTGGTTCGTTTCRCCACTAATGCATCTATAAAACTGAAAATAACCTGAGGCACACAAACACACCACAATAAGGCACAAATACAAAAGCTTCCACCTGTACGTACGGTTTAAAACGTAATAATGTACTGGGGGATGTGCGATTGATCTCTGCTTTTCTTCTCTTCCCTGACTCGCAGGCAAGGCGTCAAAGGTGCCTTCTTTTCAGAAACTTTGAACCTAACCGTGCCCCCATACAGGGGGTTTGTGAGCTCCAGTCTCGTGATCTCACTAACTGCCACATGTTATCGTCGCATCGCGGCGGTGACGCCTCCAGGTAACAAGGAGATTAGAAGCAGTCGGAGGCCCATCTACAATACGGCAGCTAAGCTTTAGCAAAAGGGGGTCTTTAAATATTTAAGGTATGAGCAGGATCACACGTTGCATCTCTGGCAAGAGACGGGAACAAAGAATACAAATCTTTCCCTTGGAAATCATTTACATTTCATTGCCGAAGCTCTGTTCTGAGACTGATGTAATTTGGGAGTGTTGAATTTAAGTTGCCGGTTGCAAAAGCGTTTATAAACTTTACATGACGTGTAGCAAATTCCGCTTTTACCTGAACTTTGTTTTCATCAAGCTGGTGCATCAAAGAGTATTTTCATACTCTTTTCCTGTTAGTAACCATACAAAAAGATAAGCAAACAACACGTGGTGTAAGACAGCCGGCTTCTTCTTTGGCCTCTTGTCAAAGCCAATTACAGTTCTCAGGTAATGACCCTATTTGCATTGTAAACCAGGCCCATGTGCAGGAGGGCTAATGGGGCCACTACCTGAGGTGATTAATTGAAAGTGACATTAGCTGAACTCGCCTCTCCCCTTTTTTTCCCTCCGTGCACATCCCTCTGAAGAATCATCTCATCATATTTTAATGTCGCTGCAACTCTAAACAGCGAGGTCAAGTCTTTTCAAACTTTAACGCTTGTGTAGAGACGAAGAAAAAATGCAAAGCTGTACACAAACTAAGCATTAATCGTGCAAAATCCTTTTTAAACATTATGTATTGGAAATTTTAGGAAAAAAATCKTCATAAAGTTCTTTCTGCTCAGAATCATATGCAGCAATGCACATCTCTTTCTCATGGGCTCAGTGAGCAGAAAACTGCACACAGATGCTGACATTTATTGTAAGATTACTTTTAATGAGTCAAAACAATTTTTAAAAGAATTAAAATGAATAACCACAATTATATCAGCTGGGTAATGACGGCTATTATGGATCCTGTGGGTTGAAGAGATGGGAGAGAGAATGTGAAGTCACATTTTCACATTTCTTTTACAAAAACAAATTGCTGTTCCACCAAAAAGCAGAATACAAAAAGGGAAACAGATGGTAAAGCATTACCATCTTTTGTTCTGTTTAATAAGTCATATTACACATTATCTGATCAGCTTACAACTCCTATTTCAATAGTTTATATTAAAATAAAATGAACTGAAGAATATTTATACATTCGTTTTTAAATAACCCATAAAGTTAATTGAAATAAGTAGAAACTGATGAAAGAGATTGCTTTTGAATTTTGGTTTACGAGCATTATTTTAAACATACTGATAAAACGAACGTTGACACAAAGCATGGCGCCTGTCCACACGTCCGACTCTTTGTGGAGAAAGTCCTTCAGCTAGTTTGAAGTGTGCCATCCCCAAACTGCGTAGTTTATCTCCTCCCACAGGATTTTGATCAAGGCTTAGAAGGCCACTTTAAAATAGTCCAATATTTGGTTCTTAGCTGATCTTAGCTGATTAACCTGTTGGAAAACCCATCACCTGCAATTGAGCTTTCTGAAACTGGGCAGCACATTTTGTACCATAAAGCCTTGATAGTCTTGAGATTCTCTTGCTCTCTGCACAAATTAAAGACATTGTGCTAGATAAACTCTTTAGTTTTCTGTGGTTCATGTTGAGTATGGTACACACCATGATAAACAACACTGTAGCTACGTTTCAACCTTTAAATAGGCAGATTGACTGATGACAATTAATACAACACCGATAATACTAATTACAGGACACACTTAGTTTACCATGTCACTATAGACCTGGTGTTTGGTTTTCTTTTCATTAAAGGGTACAAAAAATTGTCCACATCTGTATTTACCCCCCCCCCCCCCACCATATCTAAAAGACTTTCATTATTTTAAATATTGCTCCCAATCTGAGCAGAAAAAGGGATGAATAGATGGACGTGGCTAAACAGAGGAGCAGGCCATAGCCACGCTTTAATTTATTTAAAAACTATAAAAGAAATGACCTTGTGATCAGAGAAGACTTTCTTCCCAGACAGAAAACAGAAACAATGAAGCGGCCCTAATTGTGACATTACAATCCAGCACACAGCGAGCGATCAGAGGGGGATTGATTAGACGAGTAGAAACATGGAAGACTTTGTGAAAAGGTCATTGCGCACTCCACCTGAATTTTTTCTTCTAAATTTGTACAAATAGAACAAAGTAAAAAAGAAAAAAAAAGTACAACTCCTGCATGATTACAGACTTTAAAGACAGCAGTATTTTTTTTTCCAAATGCATTAGTGAAATAAGACGGCAATTTTCTGAGGTCAGGGTGAATCCAGGCGACAAAAGATGAGGCAAAATAAGGAGGAGATTCTTTTCTCAACTTCTCCAGCAAGAGGGCTGCCATGGAGGTTAATTGAGGGGTTTAATGGGAGGTAATGTTGGCTAAAGGTCAGACGTCTGTCCCACCCAGCAGGAGGTTCTTGCTCCTTGAGGACCTCACTGAATGTTGTTGGCTACGTACCCATGTCGACGCTGTCCTCATGTTTGAACTCTTACAGAGATGACAGGAAGGTGGGACATCATAATGTGAGACCACAACACTTTCAAATATACACAATTCATTTAAATTTATTTGAATGTCACAAAACTCAAAAAGGATGATCAAAAACACTATGGCATGGTTGCAAAATGGCACAAACAGTAGTCCTACTTTATTATGTTCATCTGGTAGATTTCAAACTAAAAAAAAAAACATTCCCAGACACAAAACCTGTAGTTGTTTGTGCCAAAGCTATGGTTGAAATGTGTATAAACAAAATGAGATTGCTCTAATAGACCATTTCAAGTAAGAGTGGAGCCCAACTCATCTGAGTCATAGCTGAACTGGGAAAACACAAGAGGTTGAAATGAAAACACCACTGGAATTGTGAAAATTCAACAAGCTCAAAAAGCAGATTTATAACGTAGAAGTTTATGAAACATCCCATCTATGATCCTAAAAGGAAAGTCTAATACAAAATCAGTTTAGAGCAAATGCATCCAGTTGAAATKGTTCAATTCTTTTCCATAGAAAAGCGTTAAATTTTAAGCTACGAAATGGTCTATTAAGCATGCAATACAATTTAAAAAGTAGGGATGCACGATATATCGGTATTGATATCGGTATCGGCCGATATTGGTCATTTTTTAGAATATCGGTATCGGCCCCATCTGTAAAACTGGGCCAATATTAATGTCTGATATTGATTTCCCAGTTTTTATCTTTGTGTTTCTGTTTTGGGAGGGGAGATGGTTGGTTGAGCAGCATCTGTTTGATCATGATAGTGATATTGATGCTGTACAGCCATGAATAACTGAAGTAGAGCCAGGTCAGAGGTCTGGTTGTTTATTTACAGTATCCAAAAAAGACCCAAGTGTTTGTGCGTATGTGTATAATATAATTTGTATGTTTGTGTAATATAGGTAAATATCGGTTATCGGCCATAACAGCAATAATTATATCAGATATCGATATCAGCTGAAATTTTTTATATCGGTGCATCCCTAAAAAAACCTTTGTTATCAAAAAAGGAACATTATGGTAAAGGTTTATTTTGCTAAATAACCTAAATGCCTAATGTACTTTGAAAAAGGAATGCAGTAGACACACTGACAGTTAGCCATCACTAAGAAAACAGCAGCACTCATGGTAAAACATGGTAGGGGAAGGGTTATGGTTTGGACCTGCCTTCTTGCCTCTCAGCCTGCAGACTTTGTTGTGACTGTGGTATTATTCATAAAGTCTWAAGACGGAGTTGAAGTTAAGACTCCCAACAGGATAATGATCCTTTATGTATTGAAATGGGTTGCTAGTTCTAGAAAATTAAAATGAAATGTTCAGTACATAATACATGGCAAAAGAAAAAAAACAGCAGCAAAAAAAATAATTTTTTGCAACATTTATTTCAAAAAAGATTGTTTCCTTTGAGATTCTATATATTGTGCAAAACTAATAAACTGAGCTTTGAATTCAAGGTAAGCAGTTATGCATAAGATAAAATGACTAAAAGAGAACAAAAACAAAGTAAAAGTAGACATTTGCTATATTTCTTCTGCAACATAAAATCTTCACATTTTCTACAATCATGACACTCTGGAACTCTTGAACACACTTGTGGTTTTTGCTAATCATAAATATGAAAATGAGGTTTACTTTATGCAGATTATCTACTGAAGAGGTGTCTATTCAACGTCCTTATAACATTGTGCTATTAAGACGAGCTGTGCATGACAGCACATTATCTTTGATGGAATTAGAAAGGAACTTTTATTTTTTTGGTTACCATTTAGTAAGCAGTGCTAATGGGGGCCAGCGTTAAGTATCATCACTTAAACAACATCAAAGCGGATCTCCAAGACAAGAAAATGACTCTGCTGGTGACTCACCATATACTCAGCCTGAGATGCACAGAATTAAGGAACAGAAAATACAAAGACAGCTGCTGTTTCCCTGCATAAGTTGCTACTAACTGTCACCATTTTTTCAGGTATGTATCACAAAGAAAATTTATGATAGTATCTCAAAGGGCTGTGGATGCTGATAGACAGTCTTTGCAAGAGAGTCTCCAGAATGTTCCACTACTGTTACCTTGGTTGTCAGTTTCCTTGCTTAATCGCAAATTTCAAGTCTTGACACTTGACTTCTGAACATGGAGTGAAAGAGCTGTATTTTGAAACTTGCATGTTTCTTCTGACAGAAACATGTCCAGGTTTAAAACTTACTCAGATGATTTCAAAAATAATAATAATAAAGACATTAAAAAACTGGTCCAAATCTGCCTTTTTCATTTCTAAACTGGACTTCAGTGGAATAAAGCCTAACAATGAGAGCAGCTGCTAAGGTAAAAGCAGGCTGAGGTTGGTGTGAGGTGGGTAAACATGTCCACATTCTAGAGGACAATTTCACAAACTGTGGATACAAAAATGTGGTGATTTTCAAAAAATGGCAGCCCTAAAGCTCACTGGTCACAAACACTCAAACTGATTTTTTTTCTGTCAATGTTGAGTCTCTAACAGTGGCAACCCAGTGAGAATTAATCCAGCTGATGAAACAAATCAGTTCATAGGCAATGTAAAACAACAACTACGATTGCAAAATATAAGCTGCACAGATGTTTTAATACAAAAATGTWTCCAGTTTTACAATAAAAATCAACTTCTATTCCAGTAAAATAAAGTCTAAAGATGCTAGCAAACCAGAGGATGTGAGATGAGATTCTTTAGAGATTTTAAAAAAAATTAGCACTAAAATCTTACAAACCTCTATAAGCTTWTCACTAATTTTGTGCATTTCTATTGTGCATTATTAAATAAAGACTTCATAATACTAAAAAACCCTCATCAGTTTTTATAGGTAAATATCTAATATGTGACCCATCACATCGGAACGAGGATTAAGTCCAAAAGTGGAATGTGCAGAAATAAGCATATATAGGGTTTTGATTTAAACGTGTGCAAAAATTGCATTTTGTCAAAATATAATGAATTAATGCCTTATCAATGTATTATTTGAATCAACTGTCTGAAATATAATCCTTAAAAAAATTCTTGAAGCATTTTTAGCAGTAGCAACAAAAAACCTGATTTTGAGGAAAAACCGCCTTAAAAGTTTGAAATCTTCCGTGAGATAGCAAAGTTTTTCTTTCTTTCCAACTGGGAAATCTTAATATACAAATAATATTTGATGTTTCCTGTGAAATTACTCAATAAATTTACATAAAGTTAGGATTCAGACCAAACAGTAATGTATTACCGTAACCATCAAAACAAATTAGGTCATATCTCTGGATAATCATCAAAATGTAGCTTTTAAAGCCAGGAATCTGAAAATGTAGTTAGGTCATTTTGACCAAATTTGACTTAATCCTCATTTTGAAATGATGGGTCACATATTTTAGAAGTTTATTCGACACCCTGAATTTAAAAAAATAATTCACCAGTTTAAATTGTCCTGGAATGCTACAGTAGATGTCTAAAAGGAAGTTTTTTGGCAAAACTACAACATGGAATAATGGTCGTATTAGCCATCACAAACTACTTACAGTGTTGTACAGTACTGAGAATGCAACCTTAGTTTTAAAGCATCAAAAAGAAAATTATATATAAACTGGAATGTTTGTTCAAAATGAATATAAGAAGCAAAATGAGATGCATTTAAACAGCAATCTTGACGTTAAAAACAACGAAAAGGCAGTCTGTTATGATACTTTTTCTTCTATACACATAGGATTTAACTGACGTGGATAAATCTGGATTAGATTCTAGTCTGCGCTGAGCTGGTTTTGGTAGAGAAGCCCAGTGTCAAAACATCTCTAAGCATGCTGCAAATTCACATCACAACTATCACTCACAGACACACAMACACACACACACACGCTTCTGTCCATCTGATGATTTCAAAGTGACAAAAGCAGAAGTTCCCTTCAATTATTTCCCCAAATTCAGGGTTCATTTTGTTCGTCAAAGAATCCTATGTGGGGAAGCAGATTCCGCAGCATTCCATACAGATTTCCAGGCAATCCGAGGACTCGCAGCAGGCGTCCATGATGCCGCAGTCCATGTCGCAGGGACAGTTGCAGTCGTCGCCCAGGTCGTCGGCGCAGCAGCAGCAGCAGCACGCCTCCGACGTGCAGGCGCCGCACGAGGCCTGCGCCACCACCATGTTGCAAAGAGTCAGGAACTCACAGAAAAGGCAGGCCAGGATGCAGTGAACGCAGCAGTCTGGGTCCAAGTCAAACCAGTCAGGGAGCCAGGTTGTTGGAGTGCGACGGAACAAAATAAAACAGAAAGCTAAGAAAACACTTTATTTGTAAAGGAATCTTAAAATTATCTAAAAAAAGGGAAAATTCAGTGCAGGGTGAGCGAGACAGACGCATGCTGAAGAAAAAAAACATATCTGTGGCTGAAGCTTGTCAGCAAACTGAGGCGAGTCGAAGAAAATAAGAAAATGTTAAAAAGTGAATTCCTCTCCTGCTGTTTTGATTAACAGGCTGTTAAATAATTGTGGCATTATCATGCAAAACTGCAAGGTTGATAAAACAAAGATGATTACCCGAGTCCAAAAGCCTCACCCTGACAAATAGGTGAATTAATGCCGGTGATGCTCACACCTCCGATTAACATTTAACCTCCTCACAGACCCTTTGTGCTGCTGGTTTGAGATTTCCACTTGTTTCTTCGCTGCGACTCAGAATTCTCCTTTGAGTTACAAATGTACCCATTAGGCATCATAAATCTGATTCTATGTTTTAAAACTGATTACATGTTGAATAAAAACAGTGTTGGTTTGAATGAGAAACAAAATAGAACCAATATAAGGTTTAGCAGAAAGCCTTTAGTCACAAGATGTAAGTATTGTTAGAGTTGTTTAAGGATGAAATAAAGGAAATTCTTTATAATGAAGGTTTTTGTTGTGATTTTCGCAATAAGAAAGATTTTTTGAGGAGATAGAAAAGCCTGGATTGTGTGGAAATCTTTGCCCCACACCTTTCARGGGTTCTCAAGCCATTTGGGTCTGGGGAAAAGAAAAAAAAAAATTCCAGGGACCCCCTCCTGTTTTAAAAGATAATTTATTATCATTTCAACCCCTAAATGCCATGGGAATATATATTTTTATTAAGTTTATTATGTTTGTTTTATTAGTTCATTGTTTTCCATGCATTTTTAAAAATAAAAACCAAATTAACATTTTAGTAAAAATGTTTGAGGACCCCAAAGATACCTCTCGCGGACCCCTAGGGGTCCAGGGACCCCATTTTGAGAACCTCTGGGCTATAGCATCATCTCACAGTATTTAAAAAAAATGTGACTGCTACAATAATTTCTGCTGTTTGAAGTTGCTCCAAACAGAAAAACAGAAGAGTTAAAATGAGAGAATCCAAACCTGAACTTCAGCACAATAAAATCAGAAAAAAAACTAAGAAATAAATGGATTTAATAGGACATGTGAACGAGTTTCCCCACTTAAAAACTTCTGCTGTATTCAGCTCACTGACCGTTCCTCAGTGCACGAACTCGCCACACACACCTCACAGCTGCTGTCTGAGGTTTTTGATCCGAGTCCGGAGCTGCTTTGGCGCGTTAAAAAGACATGATGTGGATAGATGCAGAAAAATAGCATTRCAAACAGGGGCTCATTTGCATAACTTTCATCAGCCCATCTCCAGCTATCAGAAGGAGCCTGTTACTGATTGGGTTAGAAGGAAAGCAAAAAGGTGGAGAGTGTGGAGGACTGAATGTGAAGGCGAGCAGAGGCCCTCTGAACGCTCATGTTTGATTAATCAAAGTAGAGGGGAGGTTTTTTTTTTTCCTTCTTTTTTCCCCTAATTTTTGCAGTGCTGACGGCTGCAGAGCTGACCAGAAGCACCGGCTGATACAAACAAGATAGCGAAGGGGAATATGAAACGAGCAAGCGTGTGTGAAGTTTGAATGCATCTTATTATCCTTATCTGAGGCCAGGCAGTGATGGAAGATGCATGAGAATATATCCCACACTGTTGAACATCAAGAGTGGATATGCAAACTGCTGCAACAATGCCACAGTCTACAATTTACTGCCATCCACTGTAGAGCGCTGCCTCGAAAAATCCAGTGAGAGTGGACACAGCTGCACGCACACAACCTGAAAGTTCAGCCTAACAAACTCTGAAGGACCCAGAGGGTATAACCATGCCAGCTTTGAGAGCGTAACAGCAGAATGCGAATGTGATACAAACACATAGGCAATAAGCAGTGGCCAGCCATCTCAGCTATTCACTTGGATGTATAATTCAGAACCAGCGATTAGTCTGGTTCTTACAGAAGCCAGCACGGAGACGGGGAAAGAGGGGGGGTGGCTGGGGTCGTATATTGTACACAAGAGAGCTGGGCGCAAGGCACATCTCCATGAAAACACAGCGAGACAGACAGAAAGGCAGAGTGAAACCAAGCAAAGGACAGACGGAGCAGCGAAGACTGACAACGCTCCTGTTTAATGTCAACGAGCAGAGATGAAGCCCAGAGTTTGCCGGGGCCAAAAGCTGCGTCCGGCGCCTCTGAGGAAATACTACGAGACATCTGGAAAGCCAACATCAAAAAAGAGGGAGGGGAGAGCCTTGACACAAAACAAGCTGGAAGGGCCTCAGAGCAGCAAGCTGTGCAAAACATTCAAACTCACAAAGAAAAGAGGGAGCGGGCAAAATAGCTGGACTGATCAGACAAAGCCTTGGTGGCCACTGGAGAGCACACGTGGGTAAAGAGAGCAGAGGATGTGGGATGGATTGTGAAGGTCCACCACATGCAACTTAAAAGCAGCTCTGTTTATAATGCATGACCGAGGGAAAAGCCAAACGCTGGAGGAGTGGAGCTCATAAAACATGGCTAGGAAAACAACCAAAGGCAAGGGTTTAGGACTGCGCTCAAAGCTAAGAAAAGAATAAATCTTTAAATGAGGCTAAAGCAGCTTGGAAACCTAAACTGATTACGCACAAATAAAAACACAAACTAGCTGGCAAGAGCAGAGACAGCCCACCCTGATGCACAAAAGCAGCGTGGTAAATTACCCCTTCAGTATTATCGCACATTGGCTTCGGTGCCAGCAGCGCGTGCCAAGAAAGACAGAAAGCAAGTTATTCCCCAGGAGCTAGCATCTACTAGCTCACGCCTTTTATATCCCGTGTTCAGAGGGCTGTTTAGGAGGCTAATTTCACAGGCAAACAGATTATGTTAATCCATGTAAACATTCAAACACAACAGCTTGGCTGTTTTCCAGGGGGAAATAAATAGCTGAGAACGAGCATATTGATTCTGAAAGCTCGCACGTCTTCAAATAAGCAACACAAAAACAGCTATTATGAGACTTGTTGAGCTGCTGCAGTTGTATTTTTCCGCACYAATTACAAACATGACAAATCTGGAATATCTCTCTCGCGGGTGCTTTCGAGCTTTACCCACAAAGTGTTGAGATGTGTGAGAGCTATTTGGTTTTGTTTGTGTGGATACGGCTTGATGCATACTTATGTGCAATCACATAAAGACCTGATTCGTCACCATTTTCCCCTCATTTAAATTCTCCCCCAGTCGTCATAATCAGATCAAAAATGTACTAAATTACATCTTATCTTTTTACGCTAACACAGAGTTAAGTAATTAGATAAAACAACAGAAGACAGGGCTTTGAAAATAAGTTGAAAAAAATAAAAATCACTAATCTTTAAAGAAATACGACTAAACTCTTGCTATTGTGTGGGAACAATAAGCAAACATGATCTATAAACACACACGCACATGCAAAAAGCAGAGAAGCTGGAGGAAGAAGGTGACGGGGCCCTGTTAATGAGGGCCAAGGTGTTGCTGACGGGATGTAGGGAGAGCCAAAAAGAGCCCAGAGAGGTGTGAGGGGCYGTGAGGGGCCTGGCGAGGGTTGGCCACGACTTATAATAGGCACCCCGTGCTCTCAGGCCTCGTTAGACGGTCGCACCTATCTCCCCAACGGAAAAGGAGCGGCCAGCCGCCTTCATTACCGGACTCACCTCGGCCTTGCACCTGACAAAGTGACGGCTTCCCTGCATGGCAAACAGGCCCTCTGACTTATTGTTAAGGAAAATAAAAGCCACAGGAGAGAGATAAGATGTCATTTGCTTGACGGGAGTGATAAATACGGGAGGTCATGCACCGTCATCATTAAAAGGTGAGAGATGGTAAGAATTTATTATCAATATCATATGGAGGGTTTATTTCATGAGCATCTCAAGAATAACCCCATTTGGTTTGATGCTGTTCTCATTTCACTGAACTACAGTCTACTATAACGTGTTTTTACCKCTTACCTTCTGTTAAACAAAATGTCTATTTTTTTTTTACATTTAAAAAATGGGCTATTTTTATATAATTCTGAATTTCTTGGATTTTATTTTTAATTATTTGGTTAACGGTTTAATGTCTTTCACTGAGAATGAATGTACAAAGAAGTATATACATGTAAAAAAACTCCAAGTGTTGGAAGTTTTTGATCACATTTGTGACCCATCACATCGAAACGAGGATTAAGTCCAAAAGTGGTACATGGAAAAATAGGCAAATATAGCGTTTCGACTAAAATGTTAACAAAAATTGCATTTTGTAAAAATATAATGAATAAAAGTCTTATCAATGTATCGTTTGAATGAACTGTCTGAAATATAATTATAAAACAAAATTTTGAAGCACTTTTTTGAGCAGTAGCAACAAAAAAACCTGATTTTGAGGAAAAACGTCTTAAATTTAAAGATTTTCCCTGTGAGCTAGCAACGTTTTGTTCCTTTTTAGCTGGGAAATCTCAATATTCAAATATAGCTTGAGGTTTCCTCTTTATAAAGACATCAAAAATTCCTCATTAAAATDACATMAAATTAGGATTCAGACCAAATATTTATGTATTATTGTAACCAACAAGACAAATTAAGTCAAATATATGGATTTAATTATGATAATGATCCAGGTATCAAAATGTAGCTTTTAAAGCCAAGAATCTTAAAATGTAATTAGGTCATTTTGACCAAATTTGACTTAATCCTCTTCGATATGATGGGTCACATTTTTCTTTAGCAGTTCCTGATTAAATTTTTAACTGACCCTGACACGGGTAAAAAAAATAATGATCATTAGAAGCTGAAATGATGTAAAAAAAAAAGGAGCATGCCAGCAATAAGAAGTTAGATAAGTTAGTATGAGTGTGAGCAGAGTTTCCCTCCATAAATTGCTTTCATTCTTTCCTAATGTGGAGATACTCACCCTCTGGTAAGGGAGGTTTCTGTGAGCCTGTGGAGCTGCCTTTGCTACGTCTGCTACCATCACTGTTGACTGACAAGCTGGACCTTAATTTTCTCTGCACCCTGTGCGACACGGGCGTGGACGGCTGCCTCCTGGGCTGCTCTGTCATCGGCGCGGTCGCCGCTGCACTTGTTCCAGGCCCCGAGCCGCTCGCAGTCCTCGTACCCACGTTGGCGCCGCAGGTGCACGTCCGCGTGGGCTCCGGGCCGCCGAAGCCGGGGCTGATTCCATTGCCGTTACTCATTGTGGGTGCGCCCGTGCTGCCGTGGTGAAAGCCATTTGGGTCCTTGGCAACGTCTCCGTCGACCACTTCAGAGGAGTTCTGGTTGGACTCGGACTGCGGTAGCGCTGTTGGGGAAAAAAATAAGACAAAGGATATCATTTTCACTTCTCTTTAATAAAAGGTTTTGTGTGCATATCACATTTTATTTAAGGATTGGTAGAGGATGAATTTCCTCTGTAGATTTACATCCTGAATCTTCTTGGATCAAACACTGAGAAGAGTTGGAGAACTACACACGAAAAAATCCCAGCTTATCTGAGTGTGGACAAAATATCACCAAAGAACCAGAGAAGGCAAAAGAACAATCTAACTCCTGTCACCTTGCACTTCAAGTTTTTCAATTGTTCAGCTCTTTCAATGATGAGAAGCCAAATCATTCTCCACGAATCATGACAGCATTTTCTAAAAAGATCATATGAATCGTGCAGCTAACTTATCAACCCAGAATGTCAAAGAGAAGCACGGGGACAAGCAGCTCCGTATATTTCAGCATCTGTAGTCAAACAGACATTTGTGGGAACAGTTCCTCTGTGACTTGAGACGGTCTGAGTGTGACAAAGAAAAGGAAAGGCAGCCTGTGATAGTGTACAAATTTATAAAATGGCTGCTGTCTGCAACAGTAATGATCTTTTTCCTCCTCTGAAAGCTCCGAGATGGCCCCAACCAGACTTTGAGTGTATGTGTGACAGCCACAGAAAGTCAGGAGACAGCAACCTGTCTGATAAGGAAAAGAGAGAAAGGATGTGATTGAGTAAAGGAGGTGGCATTTTACTCGGAGGAACACCTGCACATTCAGCTCTACTGGGAGTTCCTACTGCGTTACCTCTCTCTCCAAATCAGAGCCGCTACATGTGCACACGCTGCCAGATTTTGTGAATAATTCATCTCTTTTGAAGTTTGACTGAGTGAACCCTACTTAGTCACTTTTGTCCTTTTTCTAAATCAATTTCACAAATTTAATTCAGCTATATTTCACTGTATACTGAAAGCTTTGTAGACTTTTGAGTTTCCAAAAAAAAACTTTTTTTTTAAATAAAATAAGAAAATCCAAACATGGAACTTAGAATGATGCTGGTAATTTCTTTCCATCTTTATTTGCTTTCTGTCAGCTCACCAACAAGTGCAATTACAGTTAACAAGAGAGCCGAGTGTGGGAATGGGGCCTTGCAGTTTTTAACAACACATCACCCTGGGAGAGGCCGGACGTGAATGTGGATGTAAAACAAAGCAATTAAATACACACTCTGGGTTTTGCCTTCTCCTCATTCGGGCTTCTGCATACTGCTTCAGTAAACAAATACAGACTTTAGGGATCAGGATTCCATGCAATTTGAATTAGACAACTGGGTAGCGCACGATGGAATTCATTATGCAGTGATTTAAGGCCAGGTTGATGGATTTTCTTCTCCAAAAGACTAAAGCTGTGCAGCCTGCCCATGACAATGTAGGGAGACTAAAGCTTACTAATAAGGAGACTCACAAGAGGTTACATCTGTTACTGTTTTTCACCACTTTTTATTTTTATTTATTACCAATGTGTAATTTCTGGCTTTGTTTTAGTGCACAATGACAGCAGTAACAAAATCGGGGTCTAGGTTGGAAAGCTGTGGCATTAACAGGCTTTAATGTTGTTGATTTCACTGAAAATCCAAGCAGCAAATGAATCTTAGTGTTTGACATGTCTTTTTCCCACAGCCATAGTTTGGTTTAAATAAAAGGGTGTCTGGTTTGGAGATGGTGTGGTGCTGTTGTCTTTGACTTGTACAGCTGGGATGAAAGTCAGCTCCTCTAAATCTGGGGGTCGTGAGTCTGAAATGGATAAAGATGGGAATGTTGCCTCCAGGTTGGGGTGAGAGTAAAGTATCTTTGTTTCCCTCTTACAGGCAATGACTGGAGTCGGACAGAGTGAGAGGTAGACCAACAGGTTAGGGTTTTGTCTGCAGTAATGAGGGTACTGATCTGGTCTCTACTGGCGTAGAAGCAAAGTTATGTTAACTGAACATTTCAGCCCTCACCTATGATCATGAGATAAAATCATGCCCAAAAAGAATAAAGATAAGGAACATGAAGTATGTGATGATTTAACTTCAAAAGAATGGCTGAGCTCAGATTTACAGATATGGTGAGGAGCTCCTTCATTCTGGATTGGAGTCGTTGCTCCTTTGCAACAAAACGAGTCAACTGAATTGGTTTAGGGCTCCAACTGAGATGCGTCGTGGATGTCTCCCTTTGGAGGTTTTGTAGGCATGTCGCAGTGGAAGAAAACTCAAAGAATGAGCTAAAAAAACTGATTGTACAGTTCACTTCTTGTTGTCATTATTATATTGTTCCCTTCTCATGTTATTATCCTTAGTTTAGTCTCTTTTTTTAATCTAATCAACATTGTTTGTGTCCTTTCAATGATGATTCATTTTTTATATAGTTATCTCTTGGCATTCAAAAATGGACGACAAAGTAAGAATTTCATTTCATCGTTGCTGCTGGCCCCGGGGGCTGTGCGTGTGGTCGCTGGGGGGACTCTCCCAGTTCTCCCCTATGGTCTGATCTGTGGGGGGGTCTTCCCGTGCAGGTGCCCCTTGGGGCTCTGCGCTCGGGATCCCTCTCGGGCCCTTGGGCTCTGGTCTTCCCTATGTC
>NW_013952560.1:438214-452016 GCF_001266775.1 Austrofundulus limnaeus | reverse complement strand
TGATGATGAAGAAATAAATAAACTAAATAAAGTAATATTTAGTTTCGTTTTCTACTGAAGTGACAAAAAAAAGAATTTCATTGCTCAGGGAAACATGTTTTCATCTGTGCATATGACAATAAACACTTTGAATCTTGAATCTTAAAACTTGCTAGATAAACTGTACAGTACATCTCTACAAGCATGGAAATTCCTTGTGTTTAACCAGGATGAGCTGGAAAGTGAAAATATGATTAGGAATGCCTGGGTTTCTATTCCAGACCTGTTGCTTATGTAAGCTGACCTAAAATAAGTTCTTCTAATCACAATGTAGATAAAACATTATTTCAACAACAATACTTATGAGATCAGCTAGTTGGCCTAAAAATACGGTTTGTTTTGTATTTTTCACAGAAAAACACAAAAACTGATGTGACAAGGTGCTGCTATAACTGAGCCTAAAGATAATGACATGTATTATTCGCCATGCTTTCTTAGCACAGACAGAACCCTAATGCAAGCTTATCTTTATTGTGGATAAATGATTTTGTCAATGTTTCAGGGCTTGCAGAAAATAATCACTGAAACACTTCTACTGAAAATGGTCAGACTCAAGGATTACAGTGGAAAATGAGTGTATAAGTCCAATGATTGTTCAAAGAAAAAAAACTTCCCTCCCCTTCAAGGAAAGCCCTTAAAAACAGTTTGGCTCTTTGACGCAAAATGTATATAAACATAAGAGACAACTTAAGGTTTAAACATTGATTTCATATCTTTAATCAAACACACACATAAATGCATACAGTTACTTAAAAAATATTCCTGTAGTATTACAATAAGCATAAAAATATTTATTTTCTCTTTTAGGTTAAGTGAACCAGCCACATGGATCTTTGCATGCAAACACACACTGATGCAAAAAAATCAGCTGTGAGGCATAATTACCTTTCCTTTTGAGGAAGTAAAGCTTTCCAATTTGCGAAAGTATAAATAGTTATTAAGAAACCACCACGTAAAAATCAAGAGTACATTAGCGGTGAGTTGGGTTTTACTGCAAAGCCCCAMAAGAGTGGCTGAACTCTGAAGAGCTTTGCACTACGGTGGCAGGTCCACAGATAGTCTTTACACAGTCGCAGCCTTTATTTTTAACCTGATGACCATGGCGACTAAGATAAATGGACACATTGGCGCAATATTCATAACCATTGATCATAATAATGATGATACTGTCAAAGATGGCAATGACGGACTTATACAGTCACAGAGACAAATGAAGAGATAATGGGAGAAAAGCAGGAATACGTTACGAAATGGAGAATTGTGCTACACACAGAAACTTTCACTGTGTATTTATTAAAAGAAAGGAAACTTTATGATTCACACTGTAATCTGATTTACTACTTAATACTTGTTTTGTGGCTTTTACAACAGAAAAAAAAATCATGTAGCAATATGAAAGACCCTTTGGACCCTGTGATAATATACTAGTAAATTAGAATTATTGGCATTGTAGCTGTAACTACAGTGCTGTGCAAAATTCCTAGGTCATCTTCCAGTTCTTTACATGTTGCTTCCAATAAGCCTCAATGTCTTGGGTTCTTTTAACTCAGTCTTGATGAAGTCATTTGGCTCTCTAAAGTTTTTTTTTATTTTAAATTTCTTTAAACTTTGAATACTTTCTGGGTCTTTTTTTAGCGTGATGATTTTCAGATTTCTTTTTCTTGCTTGTTAAACCATTCAATTAAAATTATCATAAACAGGCACCTAAACTCTAGTAACTCTACCAAACAAAACTCTGGTTACGTCAAAAACAGACCTGTACTCACTTTTGATGTTTTACATTTCACTGTTTGTATATAGTATGTTGTGCTATTTNTTTTTTTTTTTTTTATCATTTTTGGCCAGTTTTTTCTACCTGCCTCTATATTAACTCTGTTAGATCGGTTCTGCTTCACAAAATCTACTACTGCTACACGGGATTACTTTTGGTAAAACATCACTTATTATTAATGATATGAGTGAACAAATCTGGGCAAGGATGTATGATTACTGTTGCACATTGCTTGTTAAAATGCATATTTTAGCCTCAGTTGAGACATTTTATTCGCTACCTGCAATTCAGCCTTTGCTCTTTTGTTTTTGATTCTGTTTGACTGTCAGTATTTTATTCTAACAAAAGAAAAAGTTTATTTTGTTGCTTCTGCAGGACCCTGACTTCCTTGAAATCAAATCTGTAGAACAAAAAGAAACTATTTTAAGAGTAAATAAATAGTGTTATTTAATGATTTCTTGTACAAGCGTTTTGTTGTCGCTGTAGAAACGGATGCCAGGTGATACAAATACCCACACATTCAAATGAGACAAGATGCTGTGTTCGGCTGAGAGTATTCTCCACTATAAGCTCTAAAAAACTAAGATGTTTTCTTTTGTTCGGTGTTCAGTCTAGACAACTGCAAAGTTGTAAATAATCCTTCACCCTCACAAAGCAATCTGGCGTGTGAGGTCAGAGGTCATACGGTGACACCTGCCACTAGAGGGACATCCAGAGTTCATGTGAAGTAGACAATGAAGGAGTGGAGCAACGCAGTCTGCAGGGCCCTTTTGCTGCCTCCTTTCACCCTACAGCCAGAACATCAGCTGTATGCTAATTTACTTTTCATACTAGAGTGTGGTGGCCTCTCAGTGAATGGTCCTGAGTCGGAGCTAGAAATCATGTTCCTTCCTTTTGCAGATGTCTGAACCATATTTCTATTCAAGTTACACACGTGCTTCCAGTTTATTTCTACGACTTTATTAAAATTTTGTATGTAGATGAAGTGAGTTTGTGTCGCAGTGATAGTGAGGTGTTATGAAAGGCTCTTTGTGTGCATTTTTTTTTTACCCCGGCCTTAAAGCATTAGTTTGTGGGAAGTGGAAATGAGGACATAAGGTTTTGTGACCTTTTCAGTGTCTCTACTCTCTACACCCATCTGTTCCTCCATCCTTTGGGGTTAACTCTTGAGGCGGAGAATTTTTCTCTTTTTTTTCCTTCCACCCCTTCTGCTGTACAGAGAAAAGGCATGCAGCTTTTGTTTCATGTTAAAGACAATAAAACAAGGCAAAACTTATGCATTTTCAAGGAGAAGATGTCGATGATAATGCTTTTCCCTGTCTGTGTGTGTCTTTGCTAATTGCATTAACAAAATATCATTACCCAGTGGATAGATTTTATTTGTTGGCCATGCATCTACCTCATTAATCTTAACCAGTGCAAAAAATGTTTTTAACCTCCTCAGTTCAATCAGTATCAAGCATAAATTTGGTGTGGTAGCTGTGTCATCACCAACACATCTGTGCGACACATTGTGATATATTTCTGCATAAAACCTTAACATTAATAATGCTGGCCCTTCCTTTCTGTTAGCAAAATATCTCGAGTTGGGCAAAATCATATTGTGTGCAATTAATTGTCAGAAAAACTTCAGTCGATTATTTTTTGTCACTTAATACGGTTAATGCCACCAGGCAGACTGACTGGAGATTTCCCTGGTCAGTCCGCTCAGTTCGGCCCTCTGCTTCAAATAAGATGAACATTTTTAAAAAAGGTTCTGTAATTTATCATGACTCCAGTTTTACTTGGTCTATCAACACAATTTACAAATTGATGCATAGTCTGAAATCTGTACTTTTGACACAATTTGGAACAGATTTTTGCAGTGAGCAAATCTTTCCCACTAGAGTGGTTTAAATTGGTCATGTGACTAGGATATCAGGAAGTCCAGGGACTCCGGGGAATTCACTTCCTGTTAATTTAAAGTCTGTAACCAGTTTTAGAATGTTCAAAAACCAAACAAAACTCTAGTTACGTCAAAAACAGACCTGTACTCACTTTTGATGTTTTACATTTCACTGTTTGTATATAGTATGTTGTGCTATTTTAACTGATTATCATTTCAATTTTTAGAGTTATTTTTTAAAAGCCCATCTAGGGACAAGTGCTGCGAATTAGCTGTTGCTATTGCACCATGATGCAAACATGGGACTGCTGTTTTATTCAATTTGTCTATGTCGATGTGTGTCTGTCCCTATTAAATAAATAAAAAATWAAAAATTAAAATTAGTATTTTTGCCTCCCATAACGGAGAACCAGTTTTATAAATGGGCTCTTCAGGGATTCTGTTACAAACATCCTGTCCCAAATACACAATGCATTCTCATTTATTTGTGTCTATAAAAATACCAAGGATAGCACAACTTGATAGACATAAAATATTTAGCTCAAAAGAGGGGATTCCCAAAATGCAATTACCTGAAAACTTGACATGCAACAGATGATCCACTGAAGGATAAAGTATCTCTCAGGCCTCAGCTGCATTTTTAATATTTCTTAAAGAAAATATCTTCAGACAGTTCATTTGCAGCAAGTAGATTTTGATCATGAAACTATTTTTTTGTCTTTGTTCCTTATTTTACACAGTATGTCATGGTCAGGTGCAAGAACCAGACAGAAAAAAAGTAAAAAAGTCACTGTCAAAGAACAAATAAGTCTGGAGACGTAATGGAAATCGAAAAAAAAAAAAAGAAACAAGAGCCTCTAAATGCAGAAGTATCAACAATTTAGGGGTAATTTCAAACTTGTGGAAAATACTGAAAGTTTCTGTGCAAATCCCCTTATTTTAAACACTTTAATTTAGTTTTCTTGACTTTTTGGTAATGCTGTTTTTAAACAGGTAACTTGATTCCTGACAATTAAAATTGATATTTCACAYCCTGAATAAATCCCCAAAGGAACAAGGCATACGTATTTCTACTGCTGCTCTTAGTACAAAGTATTTAAGTATAAAACATACAAATATTGTCAGTTTTTTTAAGTTTGTGCCACAAGCTTTTGGAAAAGCTAAGATAACCAAAGCTACTAAAACAACATAGTTTGGAAGAAGAACTGGACATACATAATGTACACATATGTGAGCTTCAAATTAGACTTGTAACTGCCCTATTTCCAGCACATCAACAACTGTTGAGAGTGTACATTTGTAGTTGAATAAAACATGGTATTCCCCTGCACACGCTGTCACACACATCACAGGGAAACTAGGGGGTGAGTGGTTCTTGACTGTCTAAGCAGCATCCCAATTTGGTCCCAGCTACTAGTAGCTGACAGCCCCAAATATCTGGGGAGCATTTTTAAAAGGCCAGTGTTTGATGGATTCATGAAGAACACACAAATATAATTGCCATTTGTCACCGAGTCTTCAGTGGCTGCGCCACACAGGGACCACGCAGAAGAGCGCCTGAAGAGAGCAGAAGCTGCACTAGAGCTGTGCGGAGGATTGCTCTTTATGCAAAAGTGAGTATGCTGTATAAACACCTCCGTTTTTGTCACAGAAAATAGGTCCTACAGGAGAGAACTAGAAATTGYGATTAAAAGAAAGGAAAGAAGAGGAGGCCCACTGTAMGTTTTACACACATACACACACGTAGATGTAGGGGGGAAATGTGCACACGTGCATGGACGCATACATGTCAACTGAAACAAAGCTGTATAAACAAGAATACTAAAATAGTTGAGAATGTGAAAATATACCACAAAAAGGTCATACAGGGCAGCACGGAGATTCTCATTTGCACACAACTACATCAAAAGTCACAGGTAAGGCGTGGAGCAGATTGAACAATCACTCCAGCACTGTGTTTCTAAAGCTCAGTCCTTTTTAATATTAATGCCCCTGAGACAGAGAGAACCAGGGAGAGGAGAGTCGAAAGGTGTTTGCTCAGGCTTATTAGAATGCCCATCTTTGACGGCATACAGTTATTCAAATGTCACATCAGGCCTTCCAAATAAAACACCACAATCCAGATCTTGTAGTCATCTCCTAATAGCCATTATTACACAATGCTATGAGTTTATGAGTGAACACTGAATAGAATAATTGAACAGAGGAGGCACCTTTAGCATTAGGTATGAACTACTGAGGCAGTTAGCCTCGAAATGCTTCTTCTTTTAACAGTGTTTTGTTTATCTTTTATGCCTTGTATCGGTAAAAAAAAATAAATAACATGTATATTTTCTGCTTGACTGGCCATGTACCTGCATGATTGAAATGCTAATTTGTAAATGTGCAATGACCTAGCCAGACTCCTCTTACCACCACCTCCCCCCTCCCCTCCACTCGGCGCCAAAACAGCCCGAGGTATCATCTCTCCTCCTAACAAACAGCGTGTGGAAAAGCCCCTGCTTTTCAATCCAAAGGGATATATTTTCTCATTAGAAATTATACATCTTCCCCATTCGTATTTATAGACGCAAAACCAAGGGAATTATACTGCACAGAGAGTGAGGGGGACACACAGAGAGAGGAAAATAGTACAATGAATGTTATTACAAAAGGGCTCTGATTGTAATTTTCCTTGGGCATATCAAAGTCTCGTTTACCGCCTGACCTTCTAAACTCCATGACAAGGACTTTCTTTATTGTCAAAAAAAAGAACTAGTTAGAAAGGAACAGACAAGATCAACATTCAAGTGTCTCGTAACAATGAAAAAAAAAACATTATTACCATGTGATTAATATCAATATAAAGGTAGAATAGGAGCAAATTGTCAGACAGAAACTAAGAACTGGCATTTGATGGGAAAATTAGATTGTTAAGAGGTGCCTCGCAAAAGTCTACAGCGTTTACACAGCCTGGATGGCGACCTGACACGGGCTAACAGAAATGTCACTCGTTCCAACAGATTCTTTTTTAAAAAGTGACTCAGGACATCAAACTGCAATCCTTCTGCTGTCAGTTCATTCGCAGACGCACAATGTTTTGTATTTATTCTAGATAAAACATTGACACGCGGATGATGACCGCTGAAAAAAAAATGAAATTAACTGCTCTGATATTGGATCCTCATCAGCAGAAGTGACACGTGTGTGTGTGTGTGTGTGTGTGGGGGGGGGGGGGGTTATCCTGCAACAGAACTCTATTAACTGCCTTCACCTGTCAAGGCTGATCATATTGCGCAGCATCTCATTTAAACAGGAAACATCACGTTTGTCTGCTTTTCGGCACCACTCCGGTGCAGTCTAAGAGATATTGCTCAAAGGATTTCCAGTGGTCACACACGTCTTTCCCTTTTATTTAGTTTTATTTTTTTTCAGTCACATTCAAATTTAGCTTATCCAACGAGCTGGAGGGGAAGTGACACTCTCTTTACATTCACTACTGCTACCGCCTCTGTGCAACGCAATGGGAGGACGCGTGTCGGGGATTTACTAATTTCAAATTTCGCTGCTGATTAAGTGGAAAAAATAACCCCCTCGGACCTTGTTCTGCTTAATTACATCGAACACTAGCAAAGGCATCTTGAAAGACAAGAGCTTGATTTGACGAACTGAACCTCTCAGCACAAGTGGTAAGGTGTGTACTGGGAAAGGATGGAGTGGGGGGGTATGGTCGCAAAGCAGGGTGGGGTGTCATCAATTATTCTTTGATTTCCAAATGGAACATTTTCCAAGATTAATATGTTTGACTGCTATCTAAAAATCACAGAGCCTACAAATGAAATGCCATTTTCTTTTACTGGAATTATGCTAAGAGGAAGTCATCCAGGCCACACCCCCCTCCCCTCACAGAAGTCTCCGGTCCCCACTGTTGTGTGGAATTTGGCACGGTGCTAATTTGAGCCCTACTTATCAAACGCACRGCAAAAAAGCACGGAGCGTTTAAAACCTTACAACTTGATTGCAGCGAGAGACACTAAACGGTGCCTCGTTCTCCAACTCTACTCGCTTCTGACGTGAATTTGTTTGAGTCTGTTCCTGCGTTAGGCTTTGTCAAATGATTTTCACGCTCCTTTAAGTATTCCTTCCTATCCGAGAGGAGCGTGGTATCAAACAACCAAATGGAGAACTGCACAGTTTCTTTCTAAAGCTGCACATCTTACTTGGATTTGAGACTTTAAACGGCTAGCTACCGCAATTTCTAGAAAGATCAATTATGACGTGACTCAGAGCAGGCCTGGAGGAGCTGCCAGGCTTCATACTCCCAAAAAAAAATTACACTCCACCCTCTCCTTTCTGACGACTCAAAACAAAATCAGAGCAACGGAGACGGAGGGAAAGGAAGGAAAAGAAAACTGAGGGAAGGAGGGGAAAGGGTATTTTCAGTTTCAGTTACATCGATGACTCAAATATTCCAAAATCTCCTTCCAGGGAGGAAGCTTGCTTGTTTGAAATTCAACGGCAGGCGCGCAGACATGCACATGTGTAAAATAAGAAGTTATACTCATGTAAAACAGCAGACATGAAACCTCCACAACAATCTAAAGTGTATCTTTAGAGGAAAACCAAAATAAAACGTGAACTTGGAGGTGAAGATCTGACAGTAGAGCTACAGCTTCGTAAGGTACGGAGCCAAAATACCACCGAGGTCTGTCTCCGGGTCAGAAAGGGGATAGGCAGTCTATCAAAATACCCCCACACCTAGTTCCTTTATTTGCTCAGTATCAATCTCAGCATTAACCCTCTGCTAATGGGACAGCTGTGGGTCAGCGCCTCGCGTCTTAGAGTTGCCAATCAAGACCTTAAGCTGGGAGATCAGCCTCTGGGACAGAGGTGCTCGTCTGCCTCTGAGTGGCTTTTAAAACACAGAGACGCCTGTATTGATTTTAGCTCGAGCCTGAAAAGAAGCGGTGGGGGTTAGGAGGGACGGCGGTGGCGGTTGTGTCATCAGCTGAGGCTGTGCGCGTCTGGACGGGTGCCAGCCTGTGGTCCCTGGTCACCCTTCACTGATCAGAGGGGCCTCGCCRAATGACCTACCAGAGAGGCACTGAACCTGCAAACACGAAGAGGGCAAGGAGTTGGAAGCTCGAGGGGTTCAGGGCTAGCAGGGGCGACATCAGCAGAGATCTCATAATAGAAATGGGTTTTAACCTTAATGTTGGAGCCAAAACCCTGTTAGGGGTCCTGTAATACCCCCTGCGCCTCTGTCAATTGAACTAGTTGATTTTTCTTCTCTTCCCCCATCTTTTTTTTTTCTCCACATAGCTGACACTGACACTGCCATAGCTCTTGTTAGTGAGGGGGGTAAACAAAAGTCAAACACCCCACTAAGCTAACCTGTGTTTAAAAGAAAAAATAAAATCAGGCTTGGTTAAATAAAAATAAAAAAAGCTTCTTCAACCCCTTCAGAAATCTGCTTCACAAGAACTCTTAAAGCACACAGGTCAGTTGGCGTTTAAGTAAATTGTTCTTAAAGAAAATAAAAAAAGTTAAACCCTCCTCCACAATCAAAATCCATATGTGTACATTTTTTATCTAATGTGCACTTTAAAGACTGCAGTCCATGAATTGAGGTATGCATATCTAATCAATTGGCTCAAGTGCTTTGGATATCTTACAAGAAAAAAAAATAGTCTTGGGCACTTTGAGTAAAATATGCTAATTAACACACTTGAAATTTCCCATATGAAATCTATCTGCACCAAGACAATGAGAAAATAATTACAACAGAGGTAGAATTACAATGACCATTTTAATCAACCCCTACACTAGCATTTCACCCTATTTATACAGTTTTTGATTCCATGACCCACTGGCAAGTAATCACTTGAAAATTATGGTTTGGTTTATAATAGGTCTATGCTTTGGACACATTATTTCTGCAGAGACAGGGCTCCGGGGATTACAATAAAGATATGAATCTTGCAAAACAACAATCAGCATGCAGTGATGGAAATAAATGAAAAAAAAACGAGCTGAAGAAAAACAAACTGACATAAGGTTAAAAGCCTTAAACTACTCCAGGCACTTTGTAAACCACACAAGGCAGCTGATTTAAACACTGGAGAAACAAATCAATGCTTATAATAACAATAATGAGAAAGCCTTTTGCTTTATTTAAATGTAACTTTGCCAGACATGTACAATGATTTTTTTTGCCAATATACGACGTTACCTTGTAAAAAACAATTCTTGTTTTTAAGTGTTGCATAATTAACTTCCAAATGGTCAGATCTTTAAGGTAATAAATTTGTATACCTGTATGTGCCACCAAAAAGTTGAATTTGACATTCTAAGACTAATGCTTTTATTTCAATATAAAGAGTTGTGCTATTTGACCTTCCTTTCCTTTCTTACTAGAGTTTCACTTAGATAAGAGCAAAATAAAACAGACCTACTCCTCAGAAGCCACTTAGGTCATCTTTATTAACCACAGAAAGCTTTACAGAAAAGTGTCAGACAATCTGGTGAATGACGTGATGATTAAACTTCTAAAACTGGTGCAAGGTGGCAGCAATTTATTCCGAGGCGGTGGATGGAGAGCGAAGGCCTAGTTTGAAGGAGATATCGGCTGCTTGAAAATCCAAAACGATTATCCTGAGGAATGYGTGTCTCCCTCTTCGAAAGACTTTTCCAAAGAGCCTAAGAATGGCAGACTTACAGAGGAACAGCTCACTGATAAAGCCCTTATGCTACAATCACACTAAACGCATTTTGAGCATCTAAAACACGCCCAACGCCTCAGGTTGGACGCGCTACATTGAGACCGGGACACAGACTAGACGCACATCTGAAGAGGGAGGAGCGTCTGGGTTTTTTTCCTGTCTGTCTTTAATGGCGGATGAAATAAAGATGAAATAAAGAAAATGGCTTTGCTTTATTTACTAAGAGCAAGCAAATGTTGCGTTAATTCACCAAATAAAGAGGCGGTCTGTTCGGTTAGTTTCACTACTCCAGGAGCTGCGAGCTGACGAATTATTTCTGTCCCGAGCCCAGTTTAACACCGCGGTCAGTTTAACGAGCCGCTGGYCCGCATCRGTGCTGATATCTCCAGYCAGAACRCCAACTGCAGACGGTCGATTTCAGCTAAAGAGCTGCTGTCYGTCTGTTTCAGGTTAGTGGGCAACATTCRGGAAACCGTCACGTGGAAAAATGAGTCTCTCTGATTGGTTGACGTGGCGYGTCGAGCAGCATAAGTTCAGATCTTTTAGCTCGAGCATCGGCTGCTTTGGACGCGCCGCATGCACGTCAAACGCTCAAACYGCACCTACCGCTTCTAACCGTGCCATGCTAAACGGGCTAGATGCGCCGTGAGACCCCTAGACGCGCGTCCACCATGGACTTTGCATGTAAACCAGCCGCTCCAAAGCGGCTCGAAAGCTCGAAAGCTCAAAACGCTTTCGGTGTGAACCCAGCATTAATGTCTGCATTCTCCTTTGTTTTTTAACAATYTTGGATTCAATCACTTTTGACCTAGTTTTAACACTTTAGCTTTTTTGTTGCTCCACTTTCAGCTGTTCAGTGTTTACTACTCTTTCCTGTAAATGCATCCTGATCCCTACGAGCCCMACTTCCGTCATTGTGCAATCACTGCCATGTTTGACTTCCAGTTTCAAAGTCGACCTAGTGATTCAACRGACAACTTGTCAAAACAAAGTTATCGCAGCTGAAATACGATCAGCGCAGTTATCAAAACATCATAATGGGCTTCCTCTTGTTGAGAAAATCCACTGTCCACATACAGTACACAAGCTTTAAATCAGGCAGCGGGGGGTGGGGAGTAACACCAAGGCTGACATGTGGGCAGGCGGATGATTTCTTATTGATTTCCTGTTCCTGTTGAGAAGAGGGCTCTCAATTACCCCTCGAAGAAAGTACCGGCCCCCTAAACACAGCAAAACTGCAATGCCTCTGAGATGTTACAGCACAAATAAAGTAACCCAACTTAGATTTAACCATAGGTAATTACATTAATAACAAAACTGCTAAAATTAAAGACACTTGATCTAATATAGAAAACTTCAGCAAGTATTTTTTTAATCTAAATTCTCCCTTTCATGCTGTTTCAGTATACAAGTCACTGTTCAGTAATTAAGCTTAATAGCAATGAGGGGGAAAAAGTAAGAAAGGAGGGAGGAAAAGGGTACTCTGGAAAAGTTAACAACTTTGAGACAAAGAAGCTGTTGTCAAGAACGGCGTTAAATGAAAACACAGCCCTTACTACGGAAGCAATCAGCCTCTATTAGCTCGTGTTGGCACATCTCAATCCTCTTAGGAACAATGAAACACACATACACAAAGCTTTTAGTCAGTTTCATTGCATGACCTGCAATCTATACCTTATAGCATCAAGTGGAGTTACCGTGAAACTATGTTTAATTAGAACTGCTAACTCAAGTAGTTCGATGCTGAAATGCTGTTTAGCAGAACCTTGCTGTGCACTACTTTGCATAAAACAATGTGATTAGTTATGAGTCATGAGAAAGTTTCCTAAAGTAAAAAAGAAACAATTAGAAAAGCCAGGCGAAGTCTAGTTAGGAAGTAGATTGATGAAAGGACACGACTATAAAGGAAAAATCTATCAAGTCTTTAGCAGTTAGAAGGAAAGGTAAAAGGAGAGCTAGTGTCAGAACAACTAACCGGATTTCCCTACCTCCAAACCACACGGTTGTGGGTTTGGAAAAAGTAGTAAAAAAAAAACATCCCAATGAGCAACGTTGTAACCTGACTTGATCGTGGTCTGAATGTCTGAATAAAMGAATGAACTGCCTTCTAGAAATTATTGAACAGGAAACAGTGAAGCAACTATTTTGTTGACTAAATGATTCATGGATACAACAGCAACGCATAAGGTCAAAGGACAAAATGAGAACAAAATGTAGCCGATTGGGTAAAACCTTAAAAAYAAAACAGCAATGTCATGCAAGGGTCATGTGACATGTTGGGAAWTACTCTCAGCTACTACCACACCAAATTTGAGCTCACTATCTGTCAAAATTTTGTGTTCGCTAAGTAGATTAGCTGTGTTGCGCATCTTGAATTGGCTCGAAAATGTTGCACATTTAATGATTACTTTTTGAGAGTTTCACTAAAAAGTGCTGAGTGGTTACTAGGTTGGGCAATATTGGYAAAAAAAWTTTTTATCACAATTAATTATAGTATTTAGCTGATAGCAATTAATGTGAGGATTGATCCCGWGGAGTCCTTGGACACCTGCTSCCCTAGTCACRTGACCAATTTAAATCACTCTAGTGGGAARGATTTACTCTCCGTAAAAATCTGTTCCAAACTGTGTCAAAAACACAGGCTTCGGGCTAYACATCAATTTTTAAATTGTGTTGATATGCCAAGTAAAACCAGTCATGATAAATGATTTACAGGACCTTTTTTTTGTCAAATGTTCATCATATATGAAGCGYGTTGCAGCGGGAGGCAGGGAAAGACAAACAGATTCACGGAAAAAAACACCTCAGTCTACCATGTAGTCTCACCCCCACCCACCAAACTAACATAAACTTCCCAAACTCCTTTCTGACTGAGACTTAAATTAATTTGACAAGAGCTAAAAAAAAACAAATCTGGATGAAGAAAATAAAAAAAAAATGCAAAAATTGAATGAAGTTTGGCGATGACAAAGTCAGAGGAAATGATTTAGAGATCAGATTTAACGACGTGTTGGATTTTATAGTTAGGGTGTAGTATAGTGTGTTAAGTTTAGTCAGTTTGTCTTTGAGTCAAAACAACGAGGCGTGAAGCTGCAGCTGCTGAAATGGAGGTGAAGCTGCGGAACGGCCTGAGTTGCAGGCAGAAMCATTGCAGACAGAGGAGGGAATACAGCTACAAGATATTAGGTATGGGTGTAAGAAAATATCGATACACTGAAATATCGCAATATTTCATTTCCCGATACTGTATCAATATTCTAAAGCCCTGTATCGATTTTTAATTAAGGTTTAAAATGTCAACTTTCCTGCCAACCGTTCATTTTTATGTTGTAGTTCAGCCTCTGACCACTAGTTGGCAGCAGTGAGCCAGCCATTTGGCTCCTCTACCTCTTGAGCGCCAGAGAGT
>NW_013952560.1:433443-437903 GCF_001266775.1 Austrofundulus limnaeus | reverse complement strand
CACACTGAATATTGATCAAAAGGTTCAGCAGCAAAATAAAATAAAATAAAAACGCACGGTGACCAACAAGGCCTTGTTTTGGTTTCGTGATTTCATTTTATGCTATAACAAACTCGTTCGCTGCAGGCTTAGATCAAGTGGGCAGGATGTCAGGGTCGCTCGGTCCAGTCCTGARCCAGAGAAAACAATCTTACTGGTGAAAACGGCTCAACATGGAGCTGGGGAGGTTCAGGTAAAGGCCTTGCCAGAGCTCTGGATCTCATTTTCTCTCCTTTTCTGCTCCCGGGTGTGCTCRAGCTGCCAAAATTCTTTCGCTACCATAAAGGCTGCATTCATCTCAATTGGAAAAAGTATGTGAGCAAAAAAGCAAAAAAAAAAAACAAACAAACAAACATTCGGGCTGATAGCAAAAGACACTCGTCTCCTTCTTGACAGCGAACCTTGGTTATGCTTTGCTCATCGCACGCTGCTGCTTCCTGCTGCAAGCGAACCGTCCACAAAGAGTTCATTCACTGGTTTGCTGCCAGGAGCTCTCTCGAGGCCTGGAAAGGTTTCASTTAAACGTTTCGGAGTGAACACGTTGAAGTGCTACGGAAAAACGAAAGCAGGGTGATTTGGCAAAACTGCTCGGCGACAATTCTGTTTGTGAGCACCGAAAGATTAAAAACAAAAAGAGGGGGAGAAGTTCCAGATAAAAAGTTGCATATTTTAGTTTCAGGATCCAGTCTCAACTGAAAGTCCAGCCAATCCAAATAAGAACATTTCTTTAAAAACAAAAATGATTTCTGACTTTGTCCTACTTTGCTATTTTTCTGACAGCGCCGTAATGATGCTCGGTTAACGGTTCATTGATTGTTGGAGGGAAAAAAATGGAAAGCGGGTGCGGGGGTAAGCTTATTTTACACGTGATAATCTTAGGGGCAACTGGAAAGTTAATTAAAAACTATAATTGGCTGTGGTTGCTGTTAATAGTCATGAGGGTGTTTCTTCAGACTTTATTGGGGGTGCGGGGGGTGGGGCATAAACATTATCAAGGCTTAAGACTAAAGCACAGATCCTGGTGAAGTTGCATGAATATAATTTAAAAATAAAAAAGGGGAGGCAGAGATTGTCCTAAGAAGACTGATAAGCGCTGATTTGCTGCATTCTATTAGTCAYTTTTCAGTTTTAGCTTCCTTTTTTTCGGTTGTTTTTATTTTAAGTTGTGCTGTGCAATCAAAACAAGCTGAAGGGAACAAGACGTTGTGTAGCTATTTATAGCTGTTTTATTAGCAGCATGAAGGAAACACATTGATGTGCAAAAAGCAGACTTGTTTCACACTTTTTGACTTCACAGCAAAAAAAAAATCTGTGAACAAAAGCAACAGCTATTTTGAGTGTTTCTCTCTTCTTTTTTTTAATCACAGCAACTTAATGAAATATAGATTAAAGCCTGATAAACCAGCTGTGGGACTCCCACTTGACTTTAACCTACATTTACTGATAAATATCTAAAGCCACTGATTAATGGTCTGTCTTGTGCGCTCTTACCGTGTGACACTGACAGCAGGGGGCTTGTCTCGTGCCGGGGGGGCTTTTCTGGACCCGCTGGCCCGTCTGATGGATGGACAGTCTCCTTGGACATGAGACAGTCGTGTCTTCCTCAGGGGGGAAACGAAAACACAACTACAGAAGTAAGTAGTTCCTCCCCCTTTTTTTTTCTTCTTTTTTCCCGTTTTTTCCTCACCCTTCAACGCTGTGAAAACCAACCAAACGCAGCTTTTAGGCACAAAAGTAACATTTGAGGAAGTCACGTCGAGAAGTTTGTGGAAAATTCCCTTAATAAAAAAACAAASAGCTAGCTCTAAAAGTTGCTCCGCGCGCGACACTAATTTTCACGCAGCTTGGCTAAAAGTAAGGAGCGCGTGCGAGGTTATCAATTAAAGCCTGCTGTTTTGTTAWTGACGCAGAACCTACCTTCCAAACATGTCCACTTCCAAATCTGACTTTTGTTTTCTTCTTTGGTCGTGAGGAAAAAGTTTAAAAAAAAAAAAAACTAAAACTTTGTAAGAAAAGAAACCCAAGGTCCAAAAGTCTGCCCTGTTTCAAAACTCGTAATAAGTTTGCTGTTTTTACTTATTCCAGCTGTTTTTGCTCGACGCCCGAAAAGCTGAAAACATGATCCCCTCTCGACGCCTTCGACGCTCGGTTCGGTGGCGGCAGTTTGCTCGGGACACAAAACTTTTTCATCACATCCGGATTCCTGCAGAGCAGCCAGTGAAGCCTCGCTCCTCACTTTCCCTGTCGGCAGAGAGGAAAACAAAGCCCTGCTTGAGCAGCTTTCCCACTCCAATATTACATTAGACGAAGAAGAAATTTATCTATTTCAGCCTTTTTTTATGTCTACTTTGGGTTACTAGGTGGAAAAAATTGGTAAAGTTGCAAAATGAAATAACTCTGGTACAATATCCGCCCAATTTTACCAGTATAATGTTTATTACACACTTATTAAATCATAAATAGAGTCCCAATGAGCTTCCAGAGACCGTTTTAGTATAAATGCATATTAATGACATAAAACAATGGCTTAAAAAAGACAAAATGGAAAAATAAATGAAGGCAAAGTTATTAAAAGTTAAAAAAAAAGCCTTAACATGTCCACAAATTGATTAAATATAACTCAAAATAACATTAAATGTGTGATACAGCTGTCAATATGTTAATAATTTACATATATATATATACATATATATAGGCAAAATGGTTAACAAAAGTAAAAAAGTGTTAATATGTCCTCAAAATGGAGAGAAACTACTCACAACAATAAAGTCTAACCATAAATTTGTTATATAACTGCTAAGACAATAAAAATCAATGTTTGCAGTGAATTCTAATACTAATATAAAACAAATATAAAAATTTAAGCAAACTTTTTATATTTATAGGAGCCTTTCAAAACCCACAACTTACATTTTAAAAAACTGAGTAATGCTATAATTAATAATAAATTAGTCGTACACATTGTCCCAGCTTGTACACATTATATAATAATGGTTATAAATATAACTTTCCTGTATTTTCTTCATTTGCAAGTATTTGAAAATGTATTTTTTATAGTTAAACTGAAACACTATTAGCTTTTTCAAAACTACTTTTTCAACATTGTCATTAAATTTATAATTCCTATCTGGCAAAGAAAGAAAAAAATGAAAATATATATTCTTCAGCATATCCAGTTTTAATAAAACAGAGCTTAAACTTTCATTTCAGTTCAAAAACAGACTTCGCTCCTGTGACACAGCCTCCAAAGTATTTTTATTTCAAGTGAAAATCCTCGGCTTCAATTCATGCATTTAGGAGATTCAAACTCTTTCGCTTGAGCTGTAAAGTTTGGCAACTGACATTTTGAAGTTTGAAAAAATAAAAATCCAAAATTATCATGCCAAACCTTGTTATCAGAAACATTTTTTGCTCAATTTCAATTCATACATTATTTACTGGAAACGAACAGCAGCAAAACCCCCGTGCTCTGCCCTCTTTAGAGTCAGTGGGGTCCTGTTAACGCAGAGCCTTGCTGATTGTCATCATAGCTATTGAACCCTATTGGTAGCAGCATAAGTGAGATTTAAGCCTGGGTAACATGAGTGTGGAGGTGATTGATGTGAAATATGCCCTCCCTCATTGACTGCATGAACTCCATTTTCTGCTCCTAATGCAGAAATCACTCCGGGTCCCCAGCATAATGATTTACGATGAATCTGTGTCAATGTTGAACTCGGCAAACCCCACGTAATCCATCTTGCAGATATACCTACCCAGCCTACCTTGCCGGCTCCCCGCCCCGCCGCCTGTCCCCCGCTGTCACGATGGGTGGGGGGGGTTTGAGAGGAGAGTAAGGAATGCAGGCTCGCTCTACATCTGTATGTGTTGAATCCATTACTGAGGGTGATGTGTAATCACAGAGGACCTCCGCGGCCCCTCAGACTGTAATTACCTGGATACAGTTCCTCCCCTCGCTCCATCCCCACGAGCTGCTCAGGAACTCCATTAACCAGCATGCACTGCTCTCAGTTGGGCCTATTAGGGTGTTAACGTGGAGGTATGAAAACGAGACCAAGGATGATTAAAAAGGCTCAAAATACATCTAAGTTACAGGATCATAACCTGTCTGATGACCTACATTTAAAGGGCCAATATTGTGTTTCTCAGGCATATATTTAAATACTATACCATAATAAAGTATCTATGTCACCTTTAGCTGTTATTAAAATACTGTTTTTATGTTTAAATAGAAAATAAACTTATCTTCTCATCACTTCCTCTTCTAAACGCCTTGAAATTGGCCTCTGTCTCTTTAAGAACCAACTTCCGCTTCTGTCCCACCCGTTTCAGTGTGGGGCAGGGCTGTTATGATGCAGTTTACTTGCCATCTGAAAATACATTTCCTCAAAGGTATTTTTAATCTGAAAAGAGCTTCACTG
>NW_013952560.1:429829-431481 GCF_001266775.1 Austrofundulus limnaeus | reverse complement strand
CTTTTCCTCAGAATAAGTCAAAGTGAAGCTGGCTGTGTAGACACAGTAGGTTGTCACACTGTGTCAAGCGCCCGGTGTCAGCCCGGCATCTGTTGCAGTCACATCTCAGAAGACACAAGGAAGCGTCTCTCTGTTGACTTCATCTGTTTGTTTGGCAGCCTGCCTGATTGCTGGAGTGTGGAGTGGCGAAGAGGAGCTCAGTCGCCGACAAGCCTAATCCTCCTTTGCCTGGGGAAAAAGAGAGAGAGAGAGAGAGAGATCTGGGCTCCAAACAAACAATGCAGATGAAATCTCCCATGTCSCTCAACTAAACTTTTAAACTGTTTGAGCGATAACCCCTAATAACCAAGAAAATCTGCTTCTGTTTTGATTTGATCCAAGTCTCCACTTTTGTATTTTGTTACCAACTTTTCCCCCCCAAAAAAAAACGAGCTAAAAAATGAGGACTGGCTCCAGGACAGAACATTTGTAATTAGGCCTAATGAGCCTTTCCTCAGCTGCGGTTCTGATAGAAAGGCAGAAGTTGACCCACCCTGCCCTTGCGTCGACTTTAATGGCCAGGCGAAAGAGTTTGGGGTATCGCTTTGAACAGCGAGAACCGGCACCTGTACCTGATCAAACCTTCAAAGATTTTACACTGAAGTCAATGCAGAGTGAGAAGAACTTAATAAGTCGGGCTTTTAGAAGCTGACCGTTACACCAGCTGAACCCTGCCGCCCTCGTATGATTAATAGCATTATGTTAAGTCCTTCTGCCCCCACACCTTCAAGCAAAAAGGATTGTTTGAGGCTGGCAGATCAAAACCTTTTATCGGACTTTGGCTCCGGACGTACTCTGCTAGCTGCAAAAGTGAACATAGATGGAACGTACACCAATGATTGGCTCGTTAACCGTAAATCTTTCTGTGATGAGAATGAAACCTGCTGCTGCAACTGATGAGTGTCTCAATGCAAATAAACACCCCGGTYCTTACAAATATAAAAAAAAAGGAGAACTGTGGGAGCTGGATGGTTTGTGCTTGTAAAGCCACACATCTGGAGTCCAAGTCCACGTAATCAACGTCAAATGTGCTCACAAAAGCGGCAGACCTCATAAATATGTATTTTCTTTCTTTTCTTTTTTTTTTGCGGGGCTAAAGAAACAGAATAGCAGGTGATTGACAATTAAAAGTGACGTTAAAAACAAAAACTCAGCAAGCGGTCACAATAACATGGGCCAGGCGATGTGAGGCTCCACATGTGAGAGGTCTGAGTGCACCGCCGYGCTTCCAGAGGGTTCAAAATGCCTTCCGCCGGCTCGTCAGAGAACACCAGATCAAAGCTGATAGCCATCTGAGGTGAATTTAACTTTATTGACAATCACTGAAAGCCACGGAGACAGCGAGTGTTTGACCCATCATTCAGGCTCGCTGCCCCCGCCGTGTGTTGAAAGTGAAGAAAGGTAAATGATGGGTTTCAACCAATTTAAATATATACCCCTTAACGTGAAGAAGGTAAGTACTCCAACATGGACACGTCTTTACTACGAATTACTGTAACCTCACACTCATAGTTTGGTGTATGTTTTAAAGGGGCAATTTCATGTAAAATCAACTTTGAGTTTTATATCATGTTATAATGTTACACTCTCATAAAAAAAAACATGCCCAAAGC
>NW_013952560.1:424038-428950 GCF_001266775.1 Austrofundulus limnaeus | reverse complement strand
GGTTCTTAAAGAGACAGAGGCCAATTTCAAGGCGTTTAGAAGAGGAAGTGATGAGAAGATAAGTTTATTTTCTATTTAAACATAAAACCAGCATTTTAATAACAGCTAAAGGTGACATAGATACTTTATTATGCTATAGTATTTAAATATATGCCTGAGAAACACATAATATTGGCCCTTTAAGGTTTGGTTTTATAGTTGACTAGCCTGGCTCTTTCCTACCTACACAGCTCCGCTCAGTTCTAGTTTCCCTTCTCCACTCTGTCTGAGATTTCTCCCATAGACAAGGATTTCTCCAGTATAATTTCAACCGGGCCAATCAGYGAACAGAAAGAGGAGCTGCGAACGACGACGTTGATTTTCTGCGCAGTTTTCTGATTTTCTGCCTGTAATTCAGCAAATAGTTGCGGAGGAAGTGACAGCGCGCACAGTTTCCGGTTAGCTTARCTTCCTTCACAATCGGGCGCAATACGTCACAGCCAAACACTGACGATTGGGTAAATCAGATTAAATCATTTTAAACTTCAACAGCGTTCACGCCTCCAGCAAGAAATCCTTTCTMGAKATTYGAAARTSCARACCCTCTGTTTGAAGCAAACTGTAGGACAAGGGTCTGGTTTTTAACCAGGCTAGTTGTTGACCGGCCTTAGTGTGCAGGATGAGTGATGCTGGGTAGCATAATCAGCTTTACACGACATAAATGGGAATATTTAAAAAAGTTGAACAATTATATCCCACTATCATAGCTCCATTTATAATTATTTAACATTTTTATTGTATTTTGCCATCTGAGCCACTTAAGATTGGTAAATGTCAGACATTTTGACTTGACAACAGATAATGTGTTGGTGTCTTGATTGGGTTGTTGCTGCTTTTTGCATCTTTAAATCAAAAGTAGCGAGAAGTAAGGGAAATGGGATTCAGGCAATTAGAGTGTTACAAAGTTGTGTCTAAAAATGACTTAATAAATTCCTCATTCCCAGTATATGTTTTCTTTCTTATTCTTTGTCCTTTGATGGCTTTGTTGACTTGTGTGAAATAAATTAAAAATATAATACTGTTTGGATTCCTCTGATCCTTTCTATTAGCATAAACCCAGCTAAAGCGACAGTGGCTAAAACTCACAGCGGGGTAACTTATTTGTTCAGGCCTCATGCCCTGTTTGTCCTGCTTTGGGCTTTTTAAAAATATAACCAAAAAATACCCCACAGTCCTGTTAGCCAAACCACCCAAACATGCGCGTCACACACACACACACACACACAAAAAAAATCAAATTCCCTGTCTCAGTCTAAACACACACACACACAGCCCAGTCCACAGATATATGTAGCTCTTGATTAATTGGTCGCTCTGTCTAAGCTTCAAAAATTATGCTTTGACATAGGTTGTAATTAAATAAGACAAATTCAGGAAGTGTATGAACTCTCTCTTATTCGGAGCAGAAACGTGCGTTTTAATTTACCTCATGCCGAGCCGGGCTGCAGTCACCTGCAGAGAGCCAATTCACCGCGCATCGCTCAGCGCGTGAAGGCTGGCTTTGGGCAGGAAGTGCCGTTAAAACAAACCCCACCGCCGCCGCCCCACCATGCCAATTTATGGGATAGAGGTCAAATATTTATCCAGCTGATGAGCTGGGCTGTGCGTTCCTCCCCGACAATAATTAAAGACAAACCAAAGCTAAAGGTGAGCGGCAGCCCTGACATCGTTTCACTCAAACCGGGTTTGAATAAGAGCTGGTGGACAACACCGGCGCTCTGATTTGTTCTCCATTCTTGACGAAGGCGCGCAGTTTTGTGGCGCTGTTCGTTTTTTTTTTTTTTTTTCAAGCTTGAGCTGATGCATGCTGGGTAAACAGAGTGTCAAACCTTTTTAACAGCTGTGGCAGGAGTGAGTGCCCTCAGAAACGTGAAATAAACTAACTTATTGACGTGAAGTCTTTCGCCTCCGCGAAAGCCACACAGCGGAGCCCGCTCAACACGACACAGTGGAATCCGAGGAATTCTCTCATCTGGAAAAAAGGGAGTAAATTCCCCCGTTTTCCACGGAACAATAGAGCTCAGAAGATCTGAGGATGTCTGTGCCCCATATGGTGGCCTGATGCCTCCTGAGTGGAAGCGACTGAGACATTGGTGTGAAGGGTTGGGACTGGGATGCCGGGTTGGGCCTGTGGCGAGAGAGCCGGGGGTGTCTCAGACAAGGATCACAGCCCGAGGTGTTACGTGTGTCCGATGAAGAGCGCTTGGCACCCTGGGATAACAATGAGAGCGGAGCATCTCTGGAGGAAAAAAAAATTAAAAATCAATAAACTACTGGAGCTCCTCTTTACAGAGAAATAACAGCACGCCTCAGTCTGCACCTTTTTATTTTCCTCRCCATCTCGTAATGCAGCCTCTCTCTACGTTTAGCTTTTGTTTTTCATTAAAAAAACCACAAATACCAAACTTTAAATCACATAATACAACGATACAGTAAACACTGAGACAGCAGCGAGGTTAAATATACCCTCATAAATGTCACTTCTAATCCGTGGACTTAAACTATAAATGTGAAAWTTGCCAAGACGTCTGAGGAAACAAGTCAGGACAGAAGAAAAGAGGGATTTTGTAAATCTCCCATCAAAGCTGTCTAATTATGTTAATCAAGAATTCTCCAAAATGTCAGTGTTGCTGAAGAAGGTGGGGGGGGGGGTGTTAGGGGAGAGGGTATCATAAACGCAGAGCAAACCAATCAGCTGGACCGCCATGAGAGCATAATGACAATTAATTGGAGTTCGACATCCGGAAGGAGCCCGGGCTGAAGTCATGGACTCACTTCAAGGGTGAAGATCCAAATTAAAAAAAACGGAGAATTAATTTACATCTAGATAAATATTTTCTCACTTTGAATGGGCCAAGATTTGGTTCTGGCTGCAAGAGTTAAGTTTTTGCTTGTGCTGCTTGGCGTGTGGCTGATCTCTCTGGAAATTGGTACTCTCCATTTGTGATCAGAAGGCAGGATTTGTGGTCAGTTGTTTAACCAGAACTCTCTTTAAAGGGATCCACGATTAGTTGTAACATTAGACTTTATTTGATAAACATATATTTTAACTGTAAAATAAAGACTGTAAAAATACTGTAGGCTGTTTAGTTTTGTACATTTTTAAAAATATTTTTTACCACGGATGGAGACATTTTATTTACATGCAAAGCATTCTGGGTAAATGATGATGGGTCATCGGTGCGAGGCTGCTAGCGAGCTATATCCACCCTGAAGGTTAATCTTGGACAATATCTGATGATCGACTCTTTTAAATGAAACCAGAGAGCGTTGACAGAGAGGAGAAGGTAGAAATGACTCAGCCTGGAACTGAAAATATGGATGGAGGACAACAGAGCTGCTTCATGGAAGAAGAACCTCAGCTTAGCCTGTTAGCCTTTGTGCTAGCACTGACGCTTTATTGCCTTATATGTATTAGCTCGGCGCTAGCGCGACAATCAAGCTAAATTGTTGTCCTCCATCCATATTTTCAGTTATAGCTGAGTCATTTCTACCTTCTCCTCTCTGTCAACGCTCTCTGGTTTCATTTAAAAGAGTCGATCATCAGATATTGTCCAAGATTAACSTTCAGGGTGGATATAGCTCGCTAGCAGCCTCGAACCAATGACCTACCCACATCATCATTTACCCAGAATGCTTTACATGTAATAAATGGCCCCTTCCGTGTACTATATTTTTAAACTTTTAGTTTAAAAATGATAAAGACTAAACATCCTACCGTATGTTTAGTCTTTATTTTACAGTTAAAATATATGTTTATTAAATAAAGTCTAATGTTACAACTAATCGGGGATCCCTTTAAAGTTAGACTTGTGACTTGGAACATCAGAAATCCCTGACTAACTCCGACCTCCAAATCCAAAATGGATAATTTGTACATAAAAAGTGTTGATAGTCTTGGTATAAAACGCTAGTGTCACTCCCAAATGGCATTTGCAAAGAAGTTTACAAATTAATTTAGTCTCTAACTAGTTAYAAGTTTTCTAAATCCATAGTGTAAAAACGTATTTAATGTATTTTACTTTCATGATGGTTAAATWAAGTCTATTTTTCGCCACATAAACAACTAACATCATTAAATCCTAAAGTAACATCTTAGAGCGGAGTTAAACGTGCTTTCAGACGCTGAAGCTCCATGGCGTGCATAAGTGGCAGACATTAAAAACAATCAAGCTGTTTATTGTGTTGGCAATAATTAGATTTTTAACAGCAGGGGGCTTTTTCCTGTGCCTCTCTCTGATTCTCTAATTTGATCCAGYGTCGTCTCCTCACCCAGCCACAGGTTAGCCACGCAGGGAGGAAGGCATTAATCTAATCTAACACTTGATTCAAAACTCCRGGGGCTCTCGGCTAAGTGTTGCACTCTCTGCTCATTACTGTTGTTGTTTGTTTCATGATGAAATGGGATACGCTCGAGGAATTAGCTGCTTTGCAGAGGAAAATCTAAACGATGCTCATGTGGAATCATTAACTCCGCTGCGTCGGAGACACTTGTAGCTTCTAAAAAACTGGCTGCAAGTTTTTTTTAATTGTCACTTTCAAACTTATGATTCCTTCCATTTTTGACACACAGTAGTTCCAACGGAACTTTCCGATATGGGCCGAACACAACCCTATTTGCATATCATTAGAAAAGGGAAGCCGCCTCCCCTACTGTAAAATAAAGACTGTAAAAATACTGTAGGATGTTCAGTTTTTATAATATATTACACGGATGGGGTCATTTTATTTACACGCAAAGCATTCTGAGTAAATGATGACATCAACTAGGTCATCGCTAGCGAGCTATATCCACCCTGAAGGTTAATCTTGGACAATATCTGATGATCGACTCTTTTAAATGAAACCAGAGAGCGTTGACAGAGAGGAGAAG
>NW_013952560.1:419125-423573 GCF_001266775.1 Austrofundulus limnaeus | reverse complement strand
GTCTTTATTTTACAGTTAAAATAAATGTTTATCAAATAAAGTTTAATGTTAAAATTAATCATGGATCCCTGTAAATATATAAATATCGTGAATACATTAATTTACGTCGCAATCAAAACACAGCCTTTAAAAAGCACGCCGTGCGCATGCTGACGTCTGAGCTGCTCTCCGGTGTTCGGACAGAATGGCATACCCTCGAGCAATGCGCTGCGACGAAATCCACATCACTGCGCTTGCGTCAAATTCCCATATACGTACCCCCAAATACAAGCAGTGAGTTCTTTATACACCGAAGTTTTCAATATTTTTTTAGCAAGTGGAGGGTGAGGCATAAAGCCACTATGGTTAGTTTTAGAAAAAGTGACCTGGGTTAGAGTCACAGTAGCATACTCCTTTATAAACTGTATTTTATAAATAAATAAAAAGGCTTAGCTGTAAGCAAACCCCTTTACAAACATTGGTATGTTGTTGCAATAAAGTAACCTAAACTGGCAGATGGAGCTGTAACAACCAACTTCTGGTATGCCACTTTGACAGAACACCGGACCTGCATGCAGAGAAATCTGTGCAAAACTCAGCAGCGCCCAGTTTCCATTGACCTTCTTGTAAACACACGCACAAGCGGAGTTTCACACCCCGCCCTCGAACATTTTCACACACACACACCCTCTGGGCATGCATGTTACAGAGCCCTCGCTTCTTTTTCTTCTTCTTCTTCTTCTTTTTATTTCTTGTTCCTGTTTTGGCGTTACGACTTCTTTCTCCCCTCCTTCCCTGTTTTCATGGATCAGCGGAGAGAGCAATTACATCAGCGTCGGTCTGGCGGCCCGGAGATGAAGAGCTGCGTGGCTGTGGGCAAACACCTGGCCACGGTTAGAGGAGCAGAGCAGGAGGAGGCGCATCAGGAGGAGGAGGAGGTGCAGCGGAGACAGATGTGCTGCAGGTTCTTTTGGGCTGTGCGGGGAGGCCTGGGAGCGTGCGAGGGAGTTTGTGTGTACATGCTGGGGGGGGGTTGAGTTGTGAAGGAGCGCATTGGAGCACAAACGTGAGAACCCACAAGATATCTGTGTGTGTGTGTGTGTGTGTGTGTGTCTATTTGTAAATCGAGTGTGGTTGAGTCGAGTCACTGAAGCCCTAAAACAACCTGCCCCCCCGCCTCCATCACAAGCAGTTAACATTACAATCCTTCACAGCACCGCCAAAAGTTTCAGGCGATCYGGCTCAGCACGCATCTGCTTTTCTGCTTATTGACAAGAGTCGCGGCCATTTCCATTACAAAAGGGGCGCCGTTTGAAAAATATTCACAAAACATGTCATCTGCGGTATGGCTTCAAAATGCTTCAAACGTGCTCCCCCTCCAAAAAAAAATGTCAACTCCAAAGCAAACGGGACAAAGGGAACAGCTTTAGTCGTCGTTTCTGCCTCTCGCTGAAGGAAATCCAACATTCATGAGACGAAAGGCAACGAGAGGGGAAAAAAAAGGTGCGCTCACGGAACTGACACCGTTAGAAGAAAGGGAGCGCTCAGGGGTTGTGTGAGGATTACAGATCTGCTCTTTGACTTSACTTTAACCTCTCAGAAACCTTAAAGAACCATCTGGTTACCATCTGGTTGATTATTCCTTTAATGCTAATTCAATTATGCTGCTATGGGTGATTTAGCTTTAGGTTGCTATGTGCTAAAGCTGCTTTTTTTTTTACTTTTACCCAATCGTAACGAGTCCAATAAATGGAAACACACTTCAGCTTCATTGTGTTCTTTACGTCTCTGYGGTCATTTGAGACGAGCAAAATGCAGATTTGATATAAAATCAAACTAAATGAGTCAAAACAAGAAGAAAACTCAATCCCCGATACTTTCCCTCCAGTTTCCCGTCGGTACGTCTCAATATTTAACTAATAGCGAGCGATGGTGGAGTTGTTCGGTACTTTTTTTTTGGAAGAGCTTGTGCGTCGATGGTGACACTTGTTGCTGAGGAGTGTGAAGCCGCAGCACGTCTTCGTGCCAATTACCAGCAAAATCAACCCAAACAGATTTCCCACTGATAAATCTTTAATGATATCAGGGATTTTTTTTTTACACAAATACACACTTGACGGTGCTAATTTAAAGCAAATAAGAGGCTTGATTAAAAATTCCCCAGGCATGGATCGGAGTGGTGGGGGGAGAGAGATAAATGTCTGAATAATTTATTGGATTTAATCGACACAAACGCAGTGTTGTAAACAGAAATATGTTCATGTTCAGGTTGCATTTTGACACTATGAGATTTTAGGATAGTTTGGAGCTAGTTTGGGGAGGAACTCATGGGAGGGGTTGGACTTCAACAAAGAGCAGCAAATTAAACATTTTGTTTCTAGATTGAGCTTCTGGTTGAAACACCTTTGGGTATTTTTAGCATATGGAATAAATAAATAAATAAATAAATAAATAAATAAATAAATAAATAAATAAATAAATAAATAAATAAATAAATAAATAAAATGTTGAAAACAATGTGGTGGAGCATGTTCGAGAGTGAAAATGATCATTAAACACACTGGTACACAAGCCTCGGAGCAAGCCTGAGGCTGGAGCACTTGGGTTTGACCCCAAGAATGTGACCCTAAACAATGATGTAACCACCCAGGGTGGGGGATGGGGGGGATCGGAGGAAGTCTTGGACAGATATGATGTACCTTAGTGAGCTCACATCAAGATAAACACAAAAAGGATGGACGACAGAAAGACAGAACCACCTGGTTCTATTCATGATCCACAGGGGGGAACCTGGCAGGGGTGACACGACCAGCGGGTGCAGGGTGGACGGGGAGCTGGGTGGGGTGGGGTGTACCACTCGTGAAGCGATCAGCGTGTGTCTGCCTGCTTCACCCATCCCCTGGTAAACACGCCGCTTATCTGCAAACAAACAGGGTTTAAAGGCGACTCTGAATGAATACATCAAATTTTGATGGAACTGGCGTGTCCCTCGCGCTCAGAACGCATGTCCTCCATGATACAGTGTACACCGGAATACATGAATAGACAACAAGGAGGCCCCGGCTGTTTGTAGGGCTGGGTAACGTTGACTGAATTTTTAAAGATGTTATTTTGATTTGACATGACCGGCGGCTCGGTGCACCTTGGTGGGACGGAAAGGGGGGGGTGGGTTGAGAATCATCCAAGGCAGTATGTGTCTAGGGAAGAAATGAAATAAACAGCAGAGGGAGATGCTGGAGAAGACAGAGACAAAGGACAATCAGCTGGAAAGGGACTGAATCACCACACTGACTGTCATGGGGATGGACTGTACGGAAAAAAATGAAGGGGGGGTTGAAGTGGGCAGAAACAGATTCAGGGATGACAGGCTTACTGTAGCCATAAAGGCATAAAAGCACTAACATAAAGACACAGATGCCAAGATATACCGTAGAAGTAGACATCAGCACCACAGACACTGATATGAAGTCACCTGCACTGCCTGCAGGTTATGTAAGTAATTGGCAACATTTGTTTTTTTTCTTACCCCTTGATTTCTTTTCCTTTTTATTYCCAACAACCACAATAAGAACCGTCACACTCGGCGACGCACGCACCATGCAAAATAGGGGCCTAGGAGCAAAGCTGACATTACAACACACGCATTTATGTTGGCTGACAAAGCATCCCCTCCACATCAAAGGAAACATCACCTTCTGCAAAGGCGAAATAAGCGGACGCCCTCGCTTTATTAACTCGCAATCAATAAACATGCGGCTGGCGGCGAAGGTAATCAGGGAACACTGGCAAAAAAATAAATAAAAAAATTGCCCGACAATGTATCAAAGCTGACGCTGCGAGGCAACGGCACAAACTCTAACAAGCATTTTATTACCAGTAGCTGTAACTGACATTAGTCCAAAAAAGGGGAGGTGAAATAGAATTAGAAATGCAGTGTGGTTTGCTGAGAGCCAACACCTCCCATATTTGATGGCCACATGCCTTCTTTTAAAGTAGATATTGTTGCAAAAAAAAAAGTCAAATGGGCAACAAAGCAGAAGTAGACCTGTGGCATTACAATAATCTCTTCAAAATAAAATCAGGTCATATCTAATCCAGAGTCTGGCTTCTTCCTGATTCAAAGGAAAGGTGGAGTCACAAGACTAGAAGTTAAAACAGAGCTGTCTTTTTTTAAATTTATTTATTTTTTATTTTTATTAATTTTTTTGTGGAAGCTGAGTCAAACAAACCATTTCTCGAATAAAAAGCCACAAACCTTTCCCTAGTTCGAAGAACTGTTGTGAAATTAGATCACGTGTCAAACACAAGGCCTGCGGGCCAAATGGGGCCCGCGAGTGACTCCCGTGTGGCCCGCCAGGGGGGGTCCCCTCCCAAAAAAATATTTAATATAAAATAATTAATACATACACATATACAGCGGGTAAAATAAGTATTGAACACGTCACCATTTTTCTCAGTAAATATATTAC
>NW_013952560.1:399715-418589 GCF_001266775.1 Austrofundulus limnaeus | reverse complement strand
CCACCATAACGCTCATGTGGCCCTCGGTGAAAATGAGTTTGACACCCCTGAATTAGATGAAAGGATCGGTTGTGAAAAACCCTTTAAAAGAAGCAATGCTTGACAGAAACTAACAGAACCTCGGGAACTAGACTACGGTGTGACAACAAGTGGTTTGTTTGGAAATCAGGCAATTAAAACCCAAAACCTCATAACATACGGTAACTCAACTGAATTACCAAAACCATCGATAAAGCGGCAGTAAGCTGGAAAGGTTATTATGTAGAGTAGGAGCAGTGTACACCTGTTTGTGTGWAAACCATATGGATTATACCCTATTTAGCTGGTATACAACAATCGCAGACCCCCTGAAAGACTTTTAAGATGAGTCAAATGGTTTACTATAAAGGAGCTCCTACTATCGTAAAGAAAAGTTCTTACTTCTCCAATGAGGTTCCTGTTGTACAGCCAAGTTTGAACCCATTTTTAGTTATTTATTAATATGCAATAAATGTGTTTTTTAATAGAGTTGGTGTCTCACTTGAGAGCTTTYTGTGTCGAGTCGCACCATCTGCACAACAGGCTCTTGTGGATACACCGTTGGATCGAAACAAGTAGGTAAAGCATCAAAATACCCACAAAGACATATGGTACCCCCTCCATACCGGCTCCCACTTGTTCTCAGCCCTGCTCTCACTTGTTCGGAGCTGCTGTTTCACSCCGAGGACCACGCAAGCGCTCCCGCCAGCTAATTTTTTGTTTGTTTCGTTCTGGGGCACCGCTGATATTAAAAGGAGATCCTGAGCAGCGGGGAGAGAGGGACGAAGGGAGCCGGGGAAGGAGGGAATCAGAGAGGGAGGAGAGGAACGAAGGGAGGGAGGGATGAGTTTACAAGCCCCAGGTACGGCGAATGGGTTAGTGGGAAGATGCAAAAAGGAGAGAGAGAGAGAGAGAAAGAGAGAGAAATCTCATCCAAATAATTTTTTGCCCCCGGGCGTTAAAATGCAAATCACAGATCAAAGAGGTTTGCAATGGAAACGAGCAAGATTGGAAGAGAATATCATCAAGCTGGGGTTATATATGTATGTTGGGGATATGAGAGAGACACGTTGGACTCAGGTAATGGAGCTGACCTGCACTTAAGCACTCCCCCCCATCATTTCCCTGCCTCCCTCCTCCCAGGGTTCGAACACATACAGTACACTGGAAAGTAATTTACTTTCTGCTTACAGTACCTTTCTTACCCCCCACCTCTGCGTTTAGAAAGCCTTTTCATCCGCCGCCGAACGTGGCGTTTACACACACCTCGTTTCGAAGCGGCGCCAAATTTCCCGCTCGCATGTTGACACTGACTTCATGTGTGACAACTTTAATGGCCCTGCTTGTATGATGGCCCGCACAGCAAGAACCCCACGCACACACACCCTGGTCCGAACAACTCTTGTAAACAGTTTTAGTCAGGAAGGAAAGTCAAGCGGTCAAAGGGCAGCAGCTGCAGCAAAACGGGGWTAGAAACGAAAGGCCGGGAGTTCCTCGGAGGAAACGTGTGCCGCCCGGCACCTTGCACGCCAAACATTTCAACAAAATGTGGTTAGTTAGCACCCAGAGCATGTGTTTAGGATCACCCTCAGCTACCACCTCACCAAATTGTAGCTCAGCATCTGTAAAAATGGCGATCTWTCTGCATCTGTGTTTGCTAAGTTTGATTAGCTGGGAAGCGGCGGGCATACTTCTTAAAAAAAATTTTTTTGGCCGGGGGGCACATACAAATAAAGAAAAGCAAACTGGATTTGAAAATTCAAGATGGCCACCACAATTAATTCCAAATGGCTTTAATTAATCYGTTTTAAGAAATKCTGTGCTGAAATTTTGTGTAACTTTTGAATGCTAGTCACAACTTACGTAACCTTACAAACTTCTAAATGCTAAWCAAAAATCCAAGATGGCCRCCACAGTTAGCTTTAAAAGGCAGCCATCTCAATATTTATTTAGATTAAATTTGTTGCAGGGTAGCTAAGGATGACCACGTGCAGATTGCAGACGCCAATCCCAAATTAAGCTAGCCACTAATGCTAACGCTAATTTTACATTACGGTATATTTCAGCCACTTTTGAACACTCACAGCTGGAATTTGAATGCAAATACAAAATTCAAGACCCACACCCACTTGTCACTTATTTGCAGGTGGCACCTAGAGTGGCCAATCAAGTTTCAGGGATGGCACTTGCCACCCTAGCCACACCCTCTAGCTCTGCCCCTGTAGCTGGGCCACCATCTTGTATTGGGTTGACTCCAAACATTTATCAGTTGCAAACACTGAGAAAAYCCACCAAGTGGGTCAGGTAATRTTTTGCTAACAGGCACACAGACAATTATATGATTGCTCTCTTTCATGGCAGGTAGCTGATAATTAGCACTGAAAAGGGACTATTCCAGCTTCAAATGTTGGAACTAGAGTCATTACTTTAAAATTTGCCAGACTTTTAAACTCACAGAACACTTTTAACAATACTTTCACCTTTATCTGCCTCTCACAGATGCGAGCCAACATCCAATGGATGCTTGGTGGAAGTGGGGGCACAAGAATGAGAATAAACGAGCYATAGTTAGAAACTCAGAGGAAGGATGTGACTGGAAGAGGGAAGACTGCACAAGGAGTCTCCACTTTAATACCTAATTAATGTCTGTCTTCCTATTAATGTCTAATTAACAATTTATGTCCGACTCCTCCACCTGAAGCTGTCAYAAGTTTTCTTGTCTCCCGTAATTCAACGTGACAGTGTTTTCTTGAGGCGAGTGCTTCTATTGTCTGGTCCCGGACTAAAAACCAGCAAAAGGTGGCAAACAGGTTCCACACAAATCTGCGTTTGAGGATGCAGATTTGGATATTTGCATTTTCTGAAACTGCACAAAGAGCTGCACATTTGCAACTTGTTTATGATGATTTGCTGTCTTTTTTATTTTTTTTGACCTTCTAGTTGCGTTGTGTGACCTAATTCACGACATGTCAGGACGCGTTAGCTCGATGTGGCGCTGCCTGCTGCGGCGACAACAGGCCAACGTGACAGGAAGTACATTTCTTCCTCTGAACTTTATAGACAGGTCTCTTCGTTTACATGTACTGTTTATGAACAATTTAAACTAACTCAGCTCTTTTGAATTAGAGTTTTGTAGAAATATAAGGAACAGCTAATATCTTACCTGTTGTAGCTCTATCTTTGGACACTTGCCTAAGTTAAAGTTTAATTTTTGTCATTTTAAAGCAAATGCCATTCTAAAATCATTTGGTTTGATTATTAAGCTTTAGCATGTTTTACATAAATAAATAATTTATAGAATTTCATGCCTAAAACGTTCACATTAATTAACTTAAAAAAACTAGCAAATATAAGCTAACATTTAGCATAGCATAGCATTAAAAATGCTATCAAAAGGCTAATAATGTTTATCATTGCTAATTTATAAGCTCAATAATAATAAATATAATTATATAATCATCTTGGTAAATTTCTCCCCTTCATTTCATTTAAATAAGGTCAAAGCACTCATCTACAGCAGGTAAGATATTGATGTTTAGAATCTTTCTACAGAACCCATTTGAAAAGATTGGAGCTAAATGACCATTTCCTTCCAGTTCCGGTTTGGTTTCAGCGCCAACAGTCTTCACTCGGCCCACATTCTGCTGCTCTGTAGACTGTTTTCTTTTAAAAACAGACCTTAATCCTCGGCCCTTCCTTTCCCTCCGTTGACCTCTCCGTCCTCTTCCTGTTGCCAGCTGTCCACATCTTTTTCTCTAAGCACCAGGTGTCACCTGCTTGCAATCYGATTACTTCACATCCGAATCAGCATGCATATTTAATGCATTTTCCCTCTCTTCTGTCCTCTCCGTCTTTTTCTTTCTTTTTAACTCTTGATGAGTGATGCAGGACCGAACAGAGGTGCGGGTGCAGTCGGTCTACTTGCATGTCTAGCGGAAACGCCAGGGCCAAGCTAATAAATGACAGCTGATTTATGCGTCTGTATTCTTTTATTTATAAAAAAAAGGGGGAAAAAAAGCAAGTGGGCTGATTTCTGATATTAATAATACAAGTGGATCCTTTTTGATTAGGCTGCTGTGGAGAGCTGTGCATATTCAGCATTACAATTAAAGCCTCTGATGTGAAATAGGAATGACACGCTAATGAAGCGAGCTAGCGAGCCTGAACCACGACTGTCCAACAGCATTACGGCCCATCTCAGATGAAGAGTAATTATACAAGGAACACTGAAATGTCATTAAAAATCTTCAGTAAGTGATTTAACCCACCATTCCTCACTAATGTTGCCTTTTTCTCTTTACCATCCCAACCTCCACGTCAATTTTTTTTTATTTTAATCTTGTTTTTATCCCATAAAAGATTTTCCTCAGAAAATCTACAAACATTTCACCTGCCACCATTTAAAACTGAGATTCTTATTTTAATTAGTAGTTTTAAAATGTGCACACTCAGCAGTTAGTGTGTTTTGTGAATCGTCAGCTGCAATCAATACAAATTTCAAGTCAATATCACTAAATTTCACTAAGTTATAGTCATTTATGTATAAGCTAAGACTGATTAGCTGTGGCAGCCATCTTGAACTGGGTTGCCTGTAAAARCTGAGTCGATGTGCCCTCGCTGATTCTGAAAGTTTCATTGAGGTCCAGCCAGTGGTTCATAAGATATTTTGCTAACAGAAACAGTGTTAAGTTGATGCCAAGGTTTTGAACAAGAATATCACTTAATGTGTTGTGCACAAAGTATGTGAGAACAACGCTCAGCTACAACCACGTATGAGCATCAAACTGACCAGACTGTAGCTATTTATGTTAGCTCTTAGCTATGGCGGCCATCTTGAATGGGGTTGACTCCTAAACCTAATCAGCTGGAGATCACATTTCATTAAAATCTATTCAGGGATTCAAGAAATATTTTGCTAACAGAGTAGACRTTTGCACGCTGTCAAACGCGGGGCCAAAAACGTTAGCGTGTAGCCTTCAGCGGCGGGCGATCACAAGGAAGCATCTTAAACGCAAAAACACTCAAACCCTCATTTTTCTAATTTAATTCCAGGACTTTTCTCTTGCGCTGGTGGTAGATAATTGAAACGGCTCCATTATAAATTCCATTATGAACTGGTGATTAAGACCAGATGTGATTACAACGGGTTAATGACGAGCGGTTGAATCCCCCCCCTCCTCACAACAAAACCTCTTCACCCTTCTGCAAGGCAAAGTGTTTTTTTATCAAAACTAAGACGGGAAAGAAGCAAACAGGAACAGGATGAAGGTCAATGTAGAAAACAACAATAACACAAATCTACTATAAAAGCATAAAACATACAAATAAAAGGAGGTATCGTGTTAACACATCATGTTCGTTATTGTGAAGCTCCTTTGTGTGTGTTGTGTACACGAGGCAGTGAGCGGGACCTGATAAAGTGTGTGTGTGTCAGATAACGCCACAGGCAAAAATTCACGACTATCAGCAGTTTCTCACCATTTTGTTGGGTTAATCCCTTGTTTCAGTCGGAGAAAAAGATGTTTCCCCCCATTCCTGTGCATGATTTTCAGTCGTTTTAACGTCAGAGTCGCTGAAACACGATGATGCGTGAAGCTACGTGCGTCGGGGGTCACTCACCTTTTCCTTTGACTTAGAAGTGGGGTCATAAATGTAGCAAAAGAGCAGCTGAGTTCAGGTTGAAAGTAGAGGAAATAACGCCTGTAACGCTGCTGGGGAGAACTCTCAGCTACCACACCAAGTTTTAGCCTAATATCTGTAAAATTGTGATTTTGTTTTGAGGTATTAATAGAGTAGTTCACGTAGGAGTGAGCTCAAACAAGCTAAACATGTCCCAAAAAAACTTCAAGTGACAGGATCAAATATGAAGCCCAGTTCCCCGTTCCTGTTCCTGATTGGGTCCCATTCCATTGGGACCTAAATCAGCACCGGCCGGTCGTCCTAGCACCCCCCCACCACCATCGAACCAATCGTCATGCCTCTAAGCCATGCAATTATTTTTGCACTGCGTCCAATATCAACTTGAGAGCACTGCGAATTATTTAAGACGCGGCTTTTCAGGACTCACAATTATAATAATGATGATCTCAATTAGCGCTGCCATCGCCTCAGACTATTTAGCAGGCAATTTGGCAGCCCGGGGGCGAGGGTGTTCCAGGCAGCCGACACGCATCGTCAGGTCAGGAGGGCTTTAGGAGAGGAAAAGAAAGTGACCGAGACAGAGTCTGCTCTCTTAATCAATAAGCTGAAACTGGAGATATTTACCACTCAGTCCCACAAGGCCATGGCTCATAAATTGACCTAATTGGTCTGTGTTAGAGATAAAACGAACGGCGCTCGGATGTAGAGACTAATTTAGACGTGCATGGGATGTAGGCCAAGTGCTATTGTGTGGAGACGGGCTGAGATCTATGTGTTGTCAGGGAGGAGTTTCTTTCAAATACTCAAGAGTTTTAGACTGTTTTTAAACTTACGAGTTTTACAACTTTCCATCAGCAACAAAGCAGCTAAATTAACATCATTGCACTTTTAAGTAAAGTGAAGAAACAAACTATAGAGTACCTATACTATCGTTCATACTGATGATATTTGGTCTATCCCACTARCCCTACATTTAGAGCTGTGTTGAAGATGACCCTCAGCTACCACCACACCAAATATTAGCTCAATATCTTTAACATTGACTGAGTAATGTTCGTGTTTGCTAAGGTAATTTAGCTGTGATGACCAAGCCCTAACCCTGGACTGTGACGAAGCAAGGGACGAAGATGGTACCCCACTCCTACGATAAGACAGCTCACAACGGTTCTTCACTGAGGCATAGAACTCATTGAACAAACAATTTGATGAAACTCTTTAACAAAACGTGAGTAAATACACATGCCGAAAACTGTTTAAGTCTAAAAAAAAATAATAATAGTTTGCTTTTTCAAGATGATTCCCTTTCAGAGCGCTGCCAGCCTGTCATGTAGTAGACTGCACTGCCACTCTATATTAGAGGGACTTTTTTCCCCTCCTCACCGTTCATGTGGAAAAGGCTTGCACCACCAGCTACCCTTTCTTTTATTCATCGCACTGTAAATAACTCCACTTTATGAAAAGCAGCCAGTGTGACTCACGGATACCTCTCTAACCACAGCCCATTATTATTTCATGGCCTTTGAAAGAAGGGTCTATAGCAGGCACTCTTCCACTTTAATGTTGGAGCTCCCTCTGATGTTGTGTAGTACACAGCGGCCCTTGTTGCGCTCCGTATGCACTCCCTCACTTGAATTCACAAACACTTCCAAGTGCATAAATAGCGTGGAAGACAAGTGCCTTGCGAGCTAGCTAATGCTCTGGAACGCCATTGTTGAGGAGATAACAGGAGCCTGCCATGGCTGATGCCTGGGACTGTCTTTCGGGGGTAAAAGAGGAAGACGAGTGCACCTTTATGAAAACTGCTGTTGTTTTCCGACCCTCTCATGGGACATGATAGCACGAGAACATGCATCAGTGTTACGATTAAATGACCAGCGGATGTGTCTCTCGGAGCATCCTTTGGAACGTGTAGAAAGCTCTCGGCATACAGGCGAGCTAATGGGGAACCCACTGGTCATGGTGGATTCAGTTTGAATCTCAATGAGTGTGTGTGAAAGAGAGTGTGTGTGCACGCGATTGCTCCATGACCGACAAGGTGTGGTAGGTCTGCAGGAGTTGATTTAGCCACGCTGCCTGTCGGCCCGTCAGCATCCATCAATCGAACCCATGAGAAGCTTGTTTCGTTTTATTTTATTTTCTTTTAAAGTGCAAAAGAAGAAACCCTTGTCTTAAAGATGGATTGAAAACAAGTGCGTCTGATGCAAATTCACCTTTGTTTCCTCTACGTGATTCTAAGGAACCCAACAAAGGCTAAGTTTGCAATTTTTAATTTTGATGCCATTTTCTCAGAATCCTTAATTGACTGTTTTTTTAATCTTGAAATTATCAGGATAATCCATCCATGGATCCATGTTTAGTTATAACATTAGACCTTTTTTAAATAAGCATGCATTTTAACTGTAAAATAAAGATTTTAAATATACTGTAGGAGGTTCAGTTTTTGTTATTTTAAAACAAAGTTTTAAAATATATTACACGGACAGGGCCATTTTATTTACACACAAAGCAAGTAAATGATGACGTGGCTAGTTCCTCGGTGCGAGGCTGCTAGTGAGCTATATCCACCCTGAAGGTTACTCTTGGACAATATCTGAYGATYGACTCTTTTAAATGAAACCAGAGAGCGTTGACAGAGAGGAGAAGGTAGAAATGACTCAGCCTGSAACTGAAAATATGGATGGAGGACCTCAGTTTAGCTTGTTWGTCAMGCTAGAGCTGAGATAATACATATAAGGCAATATAGCGTCGGCGCTAGCACAAAAGCTAACAGGCTAAGCTGAGGTTCTTCTTCCATGAAGCAGCTCTGTTGTCCTCCATCCATATTTTCAGTTCCAGGCTGAGTCATTTCTACCTTCTCCTCTCTGTCAACGCTCTCTGGTTTCATTTAAAAGAGTCGATCGTCAGATATTGTCCAAGATTAACCTTCAGGGCGGATATAGCTCGCGCACACCGAGGACCTATCCACGTCATCATTTACCCAGAATGCTTTGTGTCTAAATAAAATGGCTCCGTCCGTCTTTAAATGTATTTTTTTTTAAAATTTACAAAACTACTGTATTTTTAACAGTCTTTATTTTACAGTTAAAGTAAATGTTTATCAAATAAAGTCTAATGTTACAACTAATTAGGGATCCCTTTAATGGGTCTGTTTCCTTGATAAACAGGTTGATTTTTCTCTAATCTCCACCTTTGCTGCACAAACGTCAGCATGAACATTTCACATTATCTTGAGATAACAAAAATTATTTTCTCAAGGCTTGTATATTCAGTTATATCAACGTAAAACCGCTTTCGTCTTGAAATGATCTTGATAAGACCAAAAAGTTTCAGCTGAGTTTTCATTGACAAGTCTAGGAATGAGGACCAGTCTGATCCAGAACTACAGTACTTTRGTTCTTTACCTGTTCAGGGGCTGTGGGCGGTCCTTGGGCAGGAGGGGTTCCACTGGTGGTGGATCACCAGTCCATCATAGGACCACATAGGTGATAATCATTCCCACTTACACTCACACCTAGTGACAATTTAAAGAGGCTAATTAAGCTAACGTTAACATCACACAATAATAAAAAGCTCAGCTCGTTACCTCTTGAAAACGACGATATTTAAGCTCGCCACGTCTCGACTTCGGGGACGACGCAGAACCTAAATGGTGAGAACAAACTTAAGTTGGGTTAGTCACTTTTTTTTTTTGCAAAAGCCTTTTTAAAGTCCACAGCAGCGGTTCTGTGTAAACTGGGACACGTTTTGCGGAACATGAAGGCTAAACCCATTACAGGTCCAGAGGGGCGGGCAATGCATCTCCTTGTCCCGCTCTTCTAAACAAGACTGCTAGGAAAAAAAAAAAAAAGCTTGTAACATAGACATTAAATTTTAATTGTTTTTTTTTTCAAACTCTTTCCATCACATCTCAGAAGTAGCAGCTCCTGAAACCTTTAAAGTGTAATGCCAGCTAGATTTTCATGGCTGCGCCTTTGTAGGATAAAAAATAGATGTGTAACAGCGGAGGGAGGGGGTGAGGGAAATAATTTGCTCTCCGGTGCTCGTGGTAGACAGCTGCTTTTTTTTTTTTTTTTTTTTCAAATTCCAAGTTTTGGTCCTTTATTTTATTCAGCAGTGAAATGCCATGAATACAGAAAATAATGTCTGTTACAATTCTCAACCATGACCTTCTAATGTCAGAGAACCTTTAACATATGGACACAGTACACAGTAATGAGAAGTATCAAAAAAAGTCATTGAGCCTCGATCGAAAGGAAATTAAAACAATAAAAAAAACAAAAAAAAATTAATCACCATTTACATAAACATATGTTTGCTACAGTCCCAATTTACTGTATACATAGGGGGATCATATTCTCAATTCTCGGAGAAGGATAGCAGTAGAAAGGATACATGACTCAACTGCCAGACATAATGCTTCATAAAGTATGCACAGAGGTACAAGCAATAAATACACACATTAGGTTAGGCCTTACAGCTACGCAAAGCAGATGCAGAAAAAAGCAGGTTTTTTGCTATTCTTAGCGAGCAATGAGAGAGAAACAGTAAAAATTCAGGTAAGTCAGAAAAGAAACACAGAGTTAGCTTTTTTTTTTCCTTTGTTTTCCTCTTAGAAAAAAAGTCTTGTAAATTTATGGGTCCACCAACATTTTTTATTTTTATTTTATTTTTTAGATTTTTTTTTCTTCTTTTTTTTTTCCTTTTCTTTTTACATAAGTATGCACAGTTATCAAAATACAGACAAAAATCAACCCAGAAAAAATCCAGACAATCCTAAAATCTAGTGGGAGGAGCAGATCGCAAGTTCTGGAGGTCTTTCTGGTATTATGTGCAAGCAACTATTTTAGACTTTTTGTTTAACTTAATTTATACAAAACCCATGCAAATCTACAGGTAATATGCATTCTGTGTGGCTGACAGGTTTTTTTCCCCTCTGAGGTAATGCACTCGGATGCATTTAGGCCTTCGTTCCGATCAGTTTGAAGATTCCCTTTTTATTAAGTCCTTTGTTTTTTTTTTTTGTTGTTGTTTTTCTTCTTTCCAGTCCACCAAATGACTTTTTTATTTTTATATTTTGACATGCATTTTTAAAACACAATATTCCCTTACAGGTAATCTATACATTATCATTCTACAAACGTTTGCGGACAACCCATTACAATGCAAATCCTCCGTATACGCAGGGAATGTAAACGTTGGTTGGAGCCAAAGCGTAGGAAAATGTAACCGCTCGTGACATTCTCGTGCAATCTGGTTTAATTGTTCTGAATTGGTTGTGCAGAGGTAGAAGCTTTTAGAAAGCCTTTTTGGGTAAGTGGGAGAACCCTCTTTTTTTTTTTTGAAGACGCCTGTCCTTTTTATTTGGTGAGATAAGTTTATTAGGAACGTCGTCTTCAAGTCGTTTTGCTGACTCCAGCTCAGTATTGAAGGGATAATAAGCGTTTTGTTCCTGTGCTCCTCTCTCGACGTGTGTGTGTGTGTTTGTACAGTACTTCACGTGTCTGTGCGTCCAGCTTTTTTTTTTGTTTTGTTTTTGTTTTCCTGGGGGCTTTCGGCCTCACGGCTAGAAAAACAACATAAGCACAGTGTGTCTCCGTTTTGGTCAGAGCGGGCGGACGCGTTGCTCGTTAAAGCGCGACACAAACGCCACGTCGGTTCTTCGACAGCATCCATTTTTTTTCTGCGGACGGGAAACAAAGCGTGAGAGAAAATGTGTGTGTGTGTGTCATAGAGTCTGACATAGGTGTTTTTTTTTTCCTTTATCCCATACAAGAGGAGGCAGAATTTTGTGTAACTTTGGTTTACTGAAAACAGAAATGACCGTTAAAGCAACAACTCTTATCTAGATGACGATCTGAGAGGAAAACTATGGGACGCAGTTTCCACTAAAGTCTGAATCCAATAGAAAAAGCTGGTTCATCAGTGTGGAACACCACTTGTATCTATATAGTTCAGAAACCGTGACCCCCACCCCACATGTTGAGGATTTAAATTAAAGCAAATATCACCTAGAAAAGGTCACCTTTCACCTTTAATATCCTCTTTCTGAAATGGCTCTTACTGTTTGCTTTTTTTTTCTTTCTTCGTGGTAACCAAGCCACATCATTTCATATTACCTTGAAATTATGACTTATTTGGCTTCACTAGATATTTTTTCATGTTTGGTTAGCAACGTTTTCAGTTTTGACGCGGCTCAGGAAAGCAAGCCGCCGCGGAAGTAAAAGACGTGACGGTCCCCACCTAAAAGCAACACGCAGGCTTCAAAGCAAACGGAACACGGACAGAAAAAAATAAATAAAAAAGAAAAACAACTCCAGGTGCGTGTGGCGAAACAAACGCTACATAAAAAGGAGGATAAAGGTCACGACAACACAATGTTTCTGCACTTCTACTGAACGTTTTGGTTACGGTCCACAGTACGCCTGGCAGAAGATCACCAATGTGGACATTTTCGCAGCTCTCAAATTACACACGACAAAAGAAAAACAAGAATAAAATCAGCATTTATTTCTGCTCTCTTCTTCTCATCTTTGTATAGGGCTAAGTGAAACAATCCCAGAGGTTAATCCAAGGTAGTCTGCGGAACAAAAGCTTCTCTTTGAACTAGTTTAAAGTCACAGAAGGCGGACCAAAAGGAGTTTGGCGGCTTCTGTTTGTAAGCTATTGGCCATTGCTAGTGTTGGCTTTGGTTTCTAGCTGTTGCCTGTGACTGTTTGCAGGTAGACAAAGCTTTAAAACGCCGAGGTAAGAAGAGCAAGAAAGGACAATAAGCAGAAATGCATTTGTTTTGTAAAATGGTCATTGTTTCCTCAGTTTCCAGTACTTTTTTAAAAAACTTTTATAATCACAAACAGATAAGACTGGAAGCCAACTTTTTTCTGTTTTTTTTTTTTTGTTTGTTTTGTTTTGTTATTTGGACAGTTGCAACAGTCTTGGTATCGCAATTTGGTTACTGGTGTGATTCAGGGAATGGCATTTACAGTTGGTGGTGTCTAAAAATAGAAATCATATTTGGGAATGAAAAATAAAAAAAAGCTAAAATTGATACACTGATTTTTGTTTGTTTTGTTTTGTTATTTGGACAGTTGCAACAGTCTTGGTATCGCAATTTGGTTACTGGTGTGATTCGGGGAATGGCATTTACAGTTGGTGGTGTCTAAAAATAGAAATCATATTTGGGAATGAAAAATAAAAAAAAGCTAAAATTGATACACTGATTTTAATAATATTAATAATAATAATAATAGCAACATACAGGCAGTGACACAATTTTCTGAGACTACTCCTGTGCAAATGATAACAGAGCAACAACTTGAATTGAACCAGCAATTGTCTCTAGACAATAACAACTACTGTGGGTTGGATTATTCACAAACATAAAATGTCTTCCTTTTTGGCAGTATATGAGGCCGCTAGCTTTCAACAGAACATGATTTGCTTATTTGTCTCATGTTTGTACCCCCCAACGATCCATGAGTTCATCGTCCTTGTACTGTTACGTGGCCACGCCACCTCAAATATAGCAGGTCTCAGAGAGTTTCTTCTTTTGTTTCCTTTACGACAGACATCTCATGTCTGTCATGTTTGGGAATCCCAAAGCTCTGCAACAAAGAGTTCCTTTGGATTGGTCTCTATCCGGATACATGCTCAATAAATAGTCCCAGTGGTGACAGATAAAGAGCTGTGGTTGTTTTTTTTTTTTGGAGTGATTTTTTTTAGTTTTGCAGGTCTGTGTGAGAGAAACAGTGCGGTTGGTTTGAAGGGAAACGACCCCAAAAAAGAAAAAAAAAAAGAAAAAAAAGAAAAGAAAAAAGCTGTCTTTTTCCCCTCACTCCAGGTCTTCTGATAGGTTCCCTTCCTCCAGCTCCCGGTCGTCCTCCAGCTCCGGACTGTGATTGGCTGTCGTCACAAGTGACATCGGACAGTCGTCGTCATCCATATTAAGCGGCTCCTCCTTCACATGAACAGGTGGCCTAAAAAAAAAAAATTCGAAAAATCACATTTACAAATCATTAATTTTTTTTTTTTTTTGGCTTTTTATTGGCCTTTATGTGTTTAAGTGGCTGAAAAACGTCCGATTGGTGCAAAAAGAAACTTTAAATTGTGGCATTGTAGTAACACTAGTAAATAAAACAGTATGTTTTACTGCACTGAGATGCACATCCTGTTAAAAAAAAAAACACGCCTGACGTGTATCATGGCTTGAAAGTAACAACCGTGTTGTTTGCAAGACGCTAATTCAACATGATGCCTCACGTCTACTGTAAGTAAGCACATGAAAACTGCATGACGGGAACTGTGATGTTCCAGACATGTTTGGCATTTAAAAGTTTACTGATGACACCAGGTTGAAATACATGAAAAAGGGRAAAAAAAAAGGGGGGTAAAAAAAAACAGGCCACATGATAAATAATGGAGAATTTCTCATCCCTGAGCCCCCTGGAGCAAAGGCAGAGGAGAGGCTTTTTTATCTAGTTAATAGAAAGCGCAGCCACTCGTTAATATGCAGAAGCTGTGCATGTCGCTCCTCAAGAGGAAAAACCGGCAGCTAGGTTCTGCCATTAATCAACTTCAGCCCCGGCAGTTCACTCGGACACCATGATACATGTTTTTAACTCTAAATGGATGAATATCTTTAGCCACTGTCAATAAGCGGCGGAGCAGGAAGCAGCTCACCGGACGCCGCTCCTTCCAGAACAACAGAGTGGAAGGAGGAACCAAAAAAAAAAAAAAAAAAGAAGTGTTGGGCAGCTAACAAGAATAATAATGCTGTCACACACAAACAAGGCATAACATGATCCGGGGGCTCGAGTCGGGGAGGAGGGTTTGTGCAACGATGATAAATCTGACAAAACCTAATTATTTCTGACACGTCGGATGCATCAGAAAATCCCCCAAGACTCGGGAAGAGGAGAGGGAGACTTATCAAGTGGTAGTACGTTAGGATGCGCCTCTCCTGGGCCGCCTTCATCAGTGCAAGAAAGAGAAGGGGGGGCTTTAGATTTGAAAAGAATTTTTAAAAGGTACAGATGACTTTAATATTTAGAGCCAAACACTGTAAATTAATATTCTGATGTGGTGGGATGAGAAGAGGAAGCTGATCTGAGCGGGACGATGAATATTTCTGTTTCTGTCCCTCAGATTTACAGRGGGTGGGGGCACTCTAAACACTTTATCTACGATATATTTACTATGCTTAGGCTTTAAACCTGAACCGTCACAGCYTGGACTGATCAGTGCCCAGACAAGTTAAAACTAATGACAGTTAATGAAACACATTTTGTGTTTAAATACTTTACAATAGGAAATGTTATGTAAATTAGCCATAGCTGCTCACTGCTACAACTGAGGGTTTGCACAATAAAGCTTGTTTTGTAAAAAAAAAAAAAGATCCTCAGCACCCCCCCTGCTTTTAATATTTAGCTCATTAGGTTGTTTGCGAGGCTCAGAAGAAAAATACGCGCCGCYGCAATTCAGATTTCCACCACTTTATTAAAAAACATGGACGAGTCATTTAGTGCCTAATGGCCGGCTGCCATTACGGAGTCACTCAGGAGTAAAGGCCGGGCTGAACGTGGCGTAATAAATAGGTGGCGCTGCGTGTGGATGTGCGGCGGAGGAGCCGGCGCTCACATCAAACGCAGATTAGCGCCGGCGGTCGCGCAGAGGTTAAGTCRGGGGATGCAAATAAGGTCATTAGTCCGGGGGTCTGATGGTGAAGTGACGGTGGGGACTTTCATACCACAAAAACACCAAACAGGGATGGTTTCTAACCCATAAAATAGTGAAATGATTTTTATTTTTTTGCAACTAGTAAAAGGAGCTGTTTTAAGTTGGGAACTCTAATTGTGATTTTAAGTCTTACTGCTACTACTTCATTTAAGCATAACCCCTTAGGGTGTACATGAGTGTGTTCCACACACACACTCACACACACTCAAGTGCACGCCGAGTCAGCATRGCCCAGGGCGAGCTGGTCTGTGGTTAAGCAGATATCATTAACCTTTAGACATTTAGGGCAAGAAGAGGTTTGTAGAGCTGTTGAATGGACCCGACTCCTCCTCAGACGGGTCCTGGAGGTGACGTGCGATCTCGTTTAGCGCTACAAGCCGCTCTATTATTTAAACGCACGCTGCGAAAGGCAGTCGCGGGAAAACACATTTCTTCCATTTCRAGGTTGTCGCGGACTGCGTGAGGGACGGCTGGGTGCGCCTCGTCCTCTGCAGCAGCTCGTGTCAGCGTCGGGCCGGCGGGAGGAAACAGAACAACTCTTTGCTGTCCTGTTACTGAAAATTAAATGAGCTTCGGGAGTGGCAACGCTGGGATTCTGTCTGGTGCTGGGCAGGTTTGCTCCACTTACCGCTCTGTTTCCGAGAGGAGTAAACACGTCCAAGCTTATTAATGTGCTCTGGGTGGGATAAAGCAAACACTCTTTTATTCTCATGAATATTTTTAGGCTCACAGGCCTGGAATGCATCCTTTATCYACTCCAGAAGTGGTCAACTTATGTCGTGTGAGCTTTGACGGACAGCAGGATGAGAATTATTAAAGCGTTTCAAAWGTGTTGCCTCCCCTGGCTTAGCTGTTCCTGAAAGTCACACACGATTAGTCTTTAAAACACACTTTATCAAATGTTTAAAGTAATTAATGCTACACTCGCTAAATATTAATAAGAAAAGTTTTGCATAAAACATATTAGATAAACTGCTAAAATGCACAAGTTGATTTAAAGGCTGCAGCTGTCTCCTATAGTATAACCAGTATAAAAAGAAATGACATAATCAGGAACAGGAAGAGAAAATTAACCCTAAACAGGCTGGAAATTGAGCTGTGCCCTCAGGTCAGTGCTAACTGAAAAAATACTGATAGCTTTAGTTAAATGTCAAACAGTTTAGGTGACTTCTCAGATCAAAGGAGTGATTTTGGTTTCAACAGCTCGTGTTTGAGTTATCTCGTGAAAACTTACAAGAGCTGGGAGGTGAAAAGATCATATTGTCGTTACGTTATTGAAACGTTTCTACACATTGTTGTCGGGTGAAAAGCTTTCATCTCGAAAAGCTGAATTTTTCCTCATAAAAGCAGACATGTGACCAATAAGGTCGGTTATTATGAAAATGATTTATAGACTGACGTTAATATTTATTATATTTGACAGAACAGGTGAAGATTTCAGGTGTAAAYTGATGGGCGGGGCTTACATGTGTACAGGAGGGGAGTATCCGGGGCTGCTGTGTCCGTTGGTGTCCAGGTGGTCGAGTGAGCCGTTGAGCTCGTCGTGGGCCGAGTGCAACATGATGGGGGGGCTGCCGCTGAGCGTACCGGGAGGGCTGATGCCCAGCAAGCCGGGCGGACTGCCGCCCAAAAGTCCAGGCGGGCTCCCTCCGGTCGGTACGGACGGGTCTCCGCCCAGGAGGCCGTGGCAGTTGCCTCCCATCGGGCCCGCGGCGCTGCTCATGAGCCCGGGGGTCCCCAGCAGAGGCAGGGAGGTCTCCGCCAAGGCGGCCTGCGGGAGAACGACAAAGACAGGGAATGATGTCACGAGCGTGTGAATGTGGGAGCTGATGAAGAGGACGGTGAAGAACGAGAGGAATGTAGCCGTTAGAAAAGGAGGAACATTTGGGTAAGGGCCGAGGGAGGATGTGAGAGCGTAAAAACAGAAGAAGTTAGGATAAACGGCTGCACAGAGGTGATTTTGGTGGTTTGGAGGCAGCATGAGGAGCRAAACAGAGATATYTSAGTGAATGRTATGTTTTAACAAAGTTATTATTAAAATACAACACCCTAGTCTTATTCTGTTGCAAGTAATTTTCCCCCCAAACGGAACCTCGCAGATKACTTCCCACTAACTGCCACTCATACGCCTTTGTGTGGAGTGGCTACATTTATATAAATAAATAAAAAATGAAAAGGTTCCTGAAAACTTTACCTCAAAATAATAAAAACTCCTGACACTTTCGCCTGCTGCGCATTAAAGTTATATACACTGATTAAATTTTTAAAGTTTTTGCCATGAGCACCTCGGTGGTGTACACTATGAAGCCAAATCATTTATGACAGCTTAGATAAATATTAATGCACATGCCCTTGCATTTGCACATGCCACAATCAATCTGGGGAGGGGGGGGGCGGCTGCCACGACTGAGAGGGAAAAGAAGCAAATAAGAGTTCCTTCTAGGTTCAACCACAGGGTGGCCTTGTGAGTCTGAAGGTGGCCGAGGAAGGTGTGAGAGGAGAGAGGAAACGAAGGCTGTGACGTGAACGAGAAAGAAAAAAAAAAGTGCTTCGGCTTTTTCTAATATGGAGTTCTTTTGTGCAAAGAAGTCACACCCAGTTCAGCGACTCGTTCTCRGAAGCGCTGTGTTCGTACCTGTAAGCTGGCGTTTAGTGCAGTTCCATAACCAAGACTGGAGGGCAGGTTCTTGACAAGAGACGGGCTTCTAAACGAAACGACAACAAGTTAGTTGTCAACAATAAAAATAGGATAAAACCATCGACCGGAGGAGAGGCGGCTGAATTCGTACCCTGTGATCTTCTGCGACCTGCGTTTCTGGTACTCCATCTCATCTACCGTCCACACCGCCCCCTTCACGTTCTCCACGCGCACGAAGCACTTGTGCAGGCTGAGGTTGTGGCGAACGGCGTTCTGCGGGGAGACAACACGCTCAGGTCAAAGGGAGGTGCTAAAACAAATCATATCCATTCATTAACCACTGTGACCAAAAAAAAAGGGAAGAAAAAAAAAGGCTTGGAAATTGATTTTATTTTTGCATTTTGAAGAAATTCTTAACATTCACGCACCGTTGATTTAATTAGTAAAAACTGAGTGAAAGCGAATGCTCTTACAAGTCCTGCACACAGTACATATCAATCAGAGTAAGTAGGCTAAAAGGAGGTAATCAGCATAGCGAATGGCTTATGGTGGTGACAGAAGTGGTAATGCCGGCCTTGATAATGGTGATGTCAGTAACCCTTCCCGCTCCAGAAAAGTACAGCGCTTAATGGACACGTCGCTTTAAACATGACAGTACTGGAAGACAAGTTTTAGGAAGCGTGTGTGTGAGAGAATTAAGCTGAACTGTATCGTCCATCTATATGAACAAATATTTAATTTATTATCAAAGCTTTCCAGGATATATCATCCATAGATTAAATAAAAATACTTCTTTTAAAATATGGCCATAATTAAAACATGCATCATGCCTGACAAATAATAAGC
>NW_013952560.1:390997-399640 GCF_001266775.1 Austrofundulus limnaeus | reverse complement strand
ACACACACACACACACACACACACACACACAGCTTGCTGTGTACAGCTCTTATTCCAAGAGAAAAGGGATTCTGGAAAAAAAAATACTCATAAGCAGATCTTGCATCTGACCTGAAAATCCCATGATTTGATTGATCTTAATGCCCATGGCTCTGAATATGATAATTTTAATATTAATGAGCAAATGAGCAGTTTTATTATGCATGCTATAGAGTTAGAACTAATAAGCTTCTGGGTGAGAGAAAAGAGAGAAAGGAAAAGTGGAATGGGGGGGTGGTGGGGGTGCAGATCCCTCTTTTGAGCTGATGAGACCAAGCTGAGATATTAAACTACCTTTCATTTATTTCTCTCTCTTCTCTTGCCCCCCCTCCCTCCGACACATTCTCTCTGTTAATCAAATGACAAGCCCATCGCTGATCATCCCACTAATGCTTACAAAGGGAATCGCGGTGCTGTAGATGTAAATAGATCACCTTGGTTATTGTGCAAGGCGGGAGACATGAGGGGAAGAGATTTCTAAAGTCACTGTGACATCACTGCCGGGAACAATGGGAGCGGCGTTTCAAGTGGTACTGGTTGAAAACGGGAAGCTGTGATGTTTTTTCTGAGGCGCCAAAAAAAAAAAAGAAAAAGAAAAGAAGCCACTATCTTGTCACAACATTATTACACAGTGAAACGCCGCGCGTACAGTAGCTAACAAACTGGAAAGGGGGCACCGGTCTTTTTTTTTTTTTTTTCCGCCTCTCGAGTTGGTGATCACACACACCCATGTGCTCATTTGCATCCCAAATCCAAATTAATTCACTTTGCTAAATCTAGTGTCGCGACATGTCTTGCATGCTGATGAGCGGCTGCTTCGGTTTCCCCTCCAGTGCTCCGTGCAGCCGCAAAGGCTAAAAGGCAGAGAAACAGATGCAGGGGGGATGAAACGCTGAACGCACGGCGATTTTTGTCCCAAATTTTCCCTAGCTTTCACCATCTTACTGCAGGCAGACGCTGCCACAAAGTTGTAGAGACGGACATACAAATGGGTGCTTTTGTGTCGGTAAAGAGCGCTCCCTCCACGACAGGCCCGTTTTCACYCCCCACCGCTTTAGTTCCACCTCCTTAACCCTGCTTTTTGGAAACGGTTTATGTATCTGTGTGTGGACATGTGAGCCTCTGCCAACCTCTTCACACAACTGAGAAAGCTGGTTAACAGGCAAACAGCCATCTTTCCTCGCAATTAACCGATGACGTGCGAGAGAAGGCGGATTCAGCACCAGGAGGGGAGGGGTGTATCTCTTTAACAAAAGGTGCTGATGATGGAGTGGCTGCTGTATAATTAGTGCGTCAGAGCCCTCTCCTCTCCTCGCCAAGACTCCCCTATTAATTGCAGCAAATTAGAAAACGATATCTGAGAGGGGGGGTGATTCTTTCAGCTGTCATTTCCAAACAAAAAAAAAGGGTGGAAAATAAATAAGAGAATAGAATGAGCTCTATTGAGGAGACCAGTTATTTTTGTTGAGTAAATATATGCTTTCAGGTTTCAGGCGAGCTTACCTTCCAAGTTGCGGCGTTGCGTCTGAAGTAGGCGAACGTGCGCGTGAACCAGCTGTAGATTTCGTTAAGCGTTAACTGCATGTCGGCAGAGTCCATGATGGCCTGAAACGAGATGGCGACCGAGGTTTTTTTTACTAACGAGGCGCTGACACGGGCAGGACGGCGGAGAGGGAGAGCCGCCATGATTCCTGCAGCAATTAATTTGAATCTAATCAGGCAAAGTTAATTTATTTCCCACTCACCTGTCTTATGAGGGTTGCATAAGTAAACGGTGGTCTGACATCTGCGTTCTTATAAAACTCGTAGTTTGGGGCAATCTCTGGAAAAATAAATACTGTGTCACCACCTGAAATAATTGGTAAATTTTATTCCTTTAGGTATTGAATTTGCTCAAGGTTTCATCAAATTAAAATAAGAGGGGGGTGGGGGTGGGGGGGTCAAAGAGGAAGAAAAGGGGGGAGAACATCAAATCAGCACTTTCCATGTCTAACAAAATGCATTTTTAATTAATCTCTCTCGTGAGAGATATTAAACACTTTTACTTCCATATATGAGACGTGTGTAGTTAGTTAGGGCCAGGCTGAATAATTGATGCTGCTTCACACTAAACACGGCGAGTAAATATAAACATCAAAGACGGCCCCGTTTAAAATGCAAAGCTTAATACATGGGATGTCTTCATGTAATAAATATTGTATTTTTTTTTCACCATTATTTGAACTTAATTAACATTCATGCAATATTTATGCACGCAGGAAGTTCTTGTCTGTTTACATATCGAGTGATTAAATACAGACTTTTCACACTGGTAAGACCAACAAGCCTCTGTGAATGTGTGGGTATGTTGTGCAGAGAGGATGTGGATGTGTGTGTGTGTGTGTGTGTAGGCTATTCTGAGTTAAGTGCTATTAATCGTCTAGTGCTCAGGATTGAGGTATCACTGTAATTTGCTATTTTAGCATTCATTAAATTTTAATAGAAGCTCTCCTAAAATGAAGGAAAAATGTATTTTTTTCAGTCAAATGCAACACAAACCAATATGTTAAACCCTAAAGCTAAAATTCTCATTATATATAAATGTTTTTTAAAAGTGAATTGATTTGTTTAAAAGTGTGTGTGGAGGTGTGTGGTGTGAAGTGCTGAGTAGTTGGTCCTACCCGACGACAAAGGCATGGAGTATTTGTCCGAGTGGCGTCGGCGCATGGCTCCCATGCTGGGGACGTTGGCTCCGCCCAGTACTGACGGCACCTGTGGCATGGCAGCCATGGGTGTGATGGGGGCCGTGGGCGTGGTGGGGGTCTGAGGTAAGTTGGGGGGCGACGCTGAGGGCAGGTTCTTGGACATGGTGACGCTGGACACCAAGTTGAGCTGCAGGGAGAGGAGGAGAGGCCTGAGTCACGGAGACACGAGCGAGCTCCGTGTGGAGGAGGAGGACGGCGTTAGCTTGTGGTTTCTCTGACAGAGCCGAGTGTGTGCGCTCCCTCCTCTCCAACACAGCTGTGTTTCCACTAACAAGGCTCGTGGAGAGGAGCCAGCCCATCTCCACTAATTACAACCACCAAATTGTATCATAAGAATTCTAATTAGAGCACGCTGTTCAAGATTATCCAACGATCAGCCTCCGTGTTATCCCAGCCCCATCTCTCTTTATCTCTCTATTTATCACACCCTCCCTTCCCTCTCTCACTCCCTGCCTCCCTCCCTCTTTATCTACCCCACTACAAACACTCAGCATTCTTACACGCTAGAGAAACAAGACCCTAAAACTCTTGCCTTTTGCCGTGACCCTGCTCACGCGGTTTATCTGACCCTGTTGAATTTAAAGCTCTTTTATACGAGTTACACTGTCAAAAGAATAAATAGGAAATCCAAACTGTTTGTAGAAAACCACCACAATATACAGTTTTGTATAATTCTAAATGAAAGCTATGGATGGAGGAGTAAAATTAACAGAATTTAAATTTTGCTACAACTACAGCAATCAGTCGTTTCTCTTTAAATTGTTAGAAGATATGAACACTTTTGTTCAGACACCCACAGGTGCTCCCAAATTTTCTAAAGTGAAGTTAAAGTTTTTGCTCCTCCATTTGAAAACATCAGCACACAGTGTTCATTGATACTAATTTTYCTCTCTTATCAGCTCAGAGAGAAGAAAAACTTAGCTTTTTGTCTTAACCTTAAAATTGTGCTGAATCTTTTCTACGATTCAAACAGATTAAGACATTTGAGGCTTCATATTTAAATAAATCAGGTGTCTTATCAGAGTTTATTAAAAAAAAGAACAGAACTTTAATGGGATTTGAACCCTGGCCTCCTGCATGAAAGGTTGTTGCAATTTTCATTACATCGACCAGGAACACCTTGGTAGGGGGGCTATTTTTTTGATATTTTTCATCTAAACACCCTGGGTGCTTAGATTTTTCAATCCATGACCTTCATCCTTCATTTTATTACATAATTAGGCACTCATACTGATACCTAATGTTATTGAATTCAAGATGCAGTAAAAAGGAAGAAATGTACATAGATTTTACAGAGAGGTAAGAGTGACCACAAAGTCTAGACTACAAGTTTTCAGATTTATTTTCTCTTTCTGTTTGATTGGAAAGAACTATGTTTTTAAGAGGCTGACTGTAAACAATTTCCTTAGTGGTGAACACAAAGCTCCAACAGATTTATAAAATCTTAAAAAAAACTTGTTGTGCCATTGCTTTGATGTGAGGATTCAGTCACCTCCTCCAGAAGAGAACTTTGCTGGGAGGCTGCAGTGTGACTTCCACTAGTGAAAGCTCAAAAAAGTTCATGAAGGAAATCYGCACAGACACAAAAACACTCCCTCTACACCGAATCTTCATCTCTGCCGCTCCACATCCTGCCGGTTGTCCAGCTTCTCCCGCCGTTTCTGCGTTTGCCGCCCAAATCTCATGTGAGAGGCTCTAACCGACTGGAAAATTCCTAACTGACCTTTTTAGTCTCTGCGCTAATTTGGYCGGAACGGTAAAGACATCGTTACATATTCAAGCCAAATTGCCTTAATTGTGAGTCTACGAGTGAGATGCATCTGAAGCAGGAGTTTGGATTTAAGTCGACTTGAGAGACGGGGAGGCGCTCAGAAGTGGAGGAGCAGAGCTGAGGAGGAGGTGTTGAGTTGATAGATATGATCAAATGTCAAGTTTGAGAGACTGGTTGATGGAGAGATGTTCAGATGATAATTAAGGATTAAATCAGCTGTAATGAGCAGCTCCAGAACTGGACCTCCGCTGAGGACAGGTCTCCATAATGTCTTGAGCCRTTTTTTCAAAATGTTAAAAAAAACTTCTCTCAAAACAATCACAGTCATTGGGCCTCATGCAAGAACCGTTGGTACACACAGATTTGTTCTTAAGTTGTGCGTACGAGTGATGTAGGAGAATTTGTGGCATTCACCAATGTTTTCGTATTCTAAGTTTTTTCAGATACGAACAAAATTCACGAGTGGTCCAGACCTGTGGTATATTTTACCAGCAGTCAGTCTGCTGTTATCCAGGCGGATTTTATTCACTAATAACTTTATATTTCATTAGTTTGAAGATATTTTGAGTTGAAAATAAATTACACTCCATAATTATGTTGATAATAGGCTATTCTTCTTGAATTAGAGTTATAATTTTAAATGTAATAATTTAGACTAACAATATAAATTGTCCGTCCGTTTTCTGCTGATTATCCGGGATCGGGTCGCGGGGGCAGCAGGAGAGAGACCCAGACTTCCTCTCCCCAGCGACACTCTCCAATTACACTCTGGGGGACTCCGAGACGTTCCCAGGCCAGAGGGGACACATAATCCCTCCAGCAAGTCCTGGATTGTCTCCAAAGTGCCAGACTTATTTTGAAAACATTTTAAAATGCTTATTTCAGAACCGCAACTGAGATAACTTGCGACCGCGTGGTGGGGGTACGGTGCGCGACGATGTGCTTCTGAATACATGAAAATGATTTAACACAGTTGTTTATACTTTTAGCAGCTCTTTTTATTCCACAGCTGACCTGCTAAAAATGACAGATTTTCTTTTCTGGATCTCTGACAGACGGACTTYAATCTCTGAACTTGTAAAGTTTTTCTTTTTAGTTTTCGCTGAGATTTTCATGAATGGACACTTCCTGATATCTGAGGCAGGAAACACAGCCTTATATGGTGTTTTTGGGGTGGTAATTATGCTAATCTCCTCTCGCGTGCACGAGCAGCTGGATACGAACAGGTGGAATTTACGCAGCTCATTTACACACTTTTCCTGAAGATAGAAGAGTTTGTTGAATCTGACGTGACATGTTCGTACGAACCCTTTGTACGAACAAAAGTAAGAGAAATTTAGGATAAGAATACGAACATGTTCTTGCATGAGGCCCATTGTGAGTGTCTCAAACTTGTCTTGAACCTTTTTTAATTTTGTCCCAACCTGCTTCGTTTCAGCAGTCTACTCCAGTAGAAGAAAATAAAAGACATGGGGGTGATTGCCAAGGTGCAATAATAAAAATATAATATAATAAAATAATGTGCATGGTCTAGAACACAGTTTTGTTAGCTGTGCACACAAAAATAAACTGATTATGAACAAACTTATTGAACAAAATGAAGCTGGTCAATCGGTCCCAAATGTTTCAAATTTAAATATTTGAATTTCGCACATTTTCTCGCACTATTGAGCCWAGTTCTCCAACAGTCACAGCTCAGTGAGATTCTACTAATCAAATCTTAAAAAGCTAAGTGTGCCGTAGCCAATCGGATTCTTTGTTGTCCTCTTACATGCCCTCTTACGGGGATGTACAATTAGAACGTTAAAACATAAATCTTCATCTCACCTCCCTTGATAAAGTGGGGAAGCCTTAAAACTGAGGACTTAACTGTTCGTTTAGGAATTCTGTCTGAATTGCCCCCACCATCAAATGCAATTAGCTGCTCTTTCATGTGAGCTTTATGTAATGCAATACTTCATTAGCATCATTCATTCACATTCAGCCACGGATTATAGGCTGCAAATTCTTTATTGGACGAGATGGAACCAAGCTGCTGGAGTTTGAAGGATGGCGAAAAAAAAGATACATAAAGGGAGAGTGGAAAAAAAAAAAAGATTAAATCATAAGAAGGGTTTGATTCCTGATGGAATTATGGAATAATTATGCTATCTTGTCTGCATTCTGTGATGAGAGGTGATTGGGAAAATTATTCTATTGAAAATAGGCACTTACTATGCGGCAGAAAGACGCTAACTATGTTTTGCTAATATTTCGAAACGTCCAAGACTTGGAGGGGGAAGATTGTTTGCCGAAAATGTATAATCTTGATGTCAAATTCAAATACAGCTTGAAGCGTAATCATTCCATCGAAAAGTGGAAAGCAAACGACCAAAAATGCAGTTTTTTTCCCCCGGTGACCCCTTTCAGTTTTTGTCTTCTACTTTAGTGGCCAATTTCAGCTCCGCCGTGTGCATTCACGTCAACATCCCACTGTCTTGGCCGGCGAGCTGTCATTTTCAGCTGTTTGTTGTTAAAATGACACATCTTCTCCTCTGTCATTCCACTTCTGAGTGCCGCTGTGGCCACTGAGCCAAACAGTCATCAGCAGCCAACAGGTTGTTTTGGCTATTATATCTATCACAAAGAAATGACCCCGTCGCTTTAGCCGAGGACTCCGCCGCTCTGCCATCTAATACACTTCCAAACTCTATTGTCCTCTCACAATGCACAATAAGTGATAAGACGCCGATGTAACTCTGTATTACAAATCCCATTCGCACCCCCCCACCTTTTCATCTTCTGTCGCTCACTCGTACGGCRGCTTAAAGTGTTCATTTTCTGTGTGGCTTGTTTCGTGTGTTTATGGGAGGCACAGCAATATGCACTCACTGGTTTGGGAGATGACTTGGGTTCTGAGGGCCGCATGTGCAAGTGGGTCATCATCGCCTGAAGACGCTCTCGCTCTTTAGAAAGCTGTTAAGAGAGAAGGAGAGGAGAGTACATTAGGGTCGATTAGAGAGGAGAGGAAGGAAAGAAGGGAYGATAGGGATGGARGGTAAGGGAATAGAGGGAGACTGGGGGGGGAGAGCAGGTCAGCCAAAACAAATCGCATTTCATCTTAATGTCRATAGCAGAATTTAGGTCAGCGAGACTTTGACAGTAACAAGCCAGTTGGGCCTTAAATTAGGTGGTCCTGAGTGTCTGCTCAAAGTCCTGTGGACACTGTTAGGGGGATGGAGCTGAGCCAGCAGCTGCTGAGAGGTGAAGGGGTCTACCAAACAGGGTGCCGGGCGGCCCCGCCTCCCCGCTCCAGTTAGTGGCCCCAGCCGGTGCTTATCATCAATCTAATTCACGGAGAGTGACAGGGACCGGACCGCGCGWAAGGCTGAACACCCCCTCCCTCGCTACGCAGACACACGAGGACAAAACACACAAACACAACACATACACACAGGTGTACACGTATACTGGGCCTCATTACTGGTGACGGCTCTCGTGGTGAAAAGACAAAGAAAGAGATGATGGGGTTCAAGGAACGGGAGGAGAGAAGAAACAGGACAGGCAGCACGAGTGCATCACTGTAATTGGTCACACTGTTCGGATCAAGCTGCAGCAGTTCAGCTTGTGATGATAAAAACAGAACGAAATGAGAAAATAAAGAAGGTGTTTTACTTTTAAAGAAGCCACTTCAAACACTAACTTYCCACAAATTACACTAAGGGGGGGTCAGATGGCAAAAACACTGCACCACAATCACTATTCTGCAAGTTACTGAACACTAAAACACAAACTACAAGTCAAATAATTATTCCAGATGGATTTTATTTATTTAGTGCAAGTCTGCAATTTTGAGMAAACGATCAGATCTGTCTAAAGACAAAACACAACGAGCACAGAACAATGATCCAAATATGTTCTATAGAGCAGTGTTTCCCAAAGTTGGGGTTGGGACCCAAAGTGGGGTCCCGAAACATCAAGGTGGGGTCCTGAAAAGATTTTCTAAATTAATTGCATTTTTGCCTTAGTTGTTACAAAGATAAAAATTTGATAACAAAGATAAAAAGTTTGGGAACCACTGCTGTAGAGCAGTGGTTCCCAAACTTTTTA
>NW_013952560.1:381560-389378 GCF_001266775.1 Austrofundulus limnaeus | reverse complement strand
CCTTTGTAACAACTAAGCCAAAAATGTAATTAATTCCTAAAATCTTTTCAGGACCCCAACTTTGGGAAACACTGCTCTAAAGGACAAAGCTGATGGGTTAATATGTTGTATTGTCTCTGTGTCAAGAAAACGAGTCTCAGTTTTGGCTGATTTTTTAGTAGTTAATTTTAAAAAGTACATATCTATTTGTTTCTACAGTGAAAGCAGCGCTTGTCGGCAGTGCTGAGTAATAATGTCACTCAATCAGCGCTCTCATTATCTATCCAACATGACTTCTTAATAAGGTCACGCTCCACCTACTGAAAATAGTTCCCTCCTTTTGAGCTTTCTTCAGGTGCAAAGTGCAGTTAATTAACACAGCAGACTGGGAGAGATGCGCTCGCTATTAATTGGAAAGAAAAAGAGGGGAGAAAAAAAGAGAGGAGGGAAAATAAAGCATGGGCTTAATTCAATTAAAACAGCCATAATGGCTTTGGTTGTAAGGCCCGAGGAATCCTTTGTTTAGTGGCTTTGTTGAATCCAGCAGGTCCTGCTTGTCTCCAAGTATTAAGCAGACCACAATGTGGCCTTTCTCTCACTCACACAACTTTGAAAGTTTGACTGGAAAAGTCTTGCCTGCACTACTGTACAAAGTCAATCAAACAAAATGTTTTATTTATTTATTTTTTGCCCTTTATGACCTGAAAAAAGAACGTACTTGTATTTCAAGCTGCTGAACGACCTGCATCTGGACTCGACACTGAGCTGTGCTCCGGTCATCGAGGGCGTGCTCGCTGCTTAGGTGCCTGAAGGGAGAAGACATACAGTAAGAGAGATTACACAGGAGATTAATAATACATTAAATGTCAAAGCTAAAACAGACGAATCATTTTTACCGTGATCTAAATTGTAGAGGATGATAATTACAGTATCAGCCTCACCGCTCTTTTGTTTTTATGATAATATTTCTATACAGGGACAATTATCTATAGGATCCAGTTAAAATCCATTGTTCCAMGTTGAAATGAAGTAATTAGAAGTAACATGGCGGTGTGTGGTGCCATGTTTAACATGACAAAAGGCCCGGCGCCGGTTTAGATGGCTAACTTCAGCGCCACCCTGAGCGCCGCTTTCTTCGGAGAATAAAAACGTGCTGGCCCAGCAGAATGGCGCCGTCGCCTCGATTTATGGAAAACAATACACACAATTTAACACCGCCAACRTTTGACACACAAAGGCGGCTCTTCACTTGAAGGTGCATTATCCCCGCCGCAGACGTATTAAATATATCTGGTGTGTTCGCCTCATTAGAAGGAAAAAGSGAAGCCAGACAGCCGTAACAGTCAATAAGGGTTTTTGTCTTGATTGGATTTCATCTGTAGGCCACAAAAGCTCAACCATTAAGGTAGACCTTTTCTTCCCGGGGAAAGCACACAGCCGCGCAAACACAAATATGTGGCGAAAAGTGGCTCCCGAAGTGTTGTGATGCTGTGGGTAATGAGCCTCTGTCTAAATGATCATTGGAGACAAACTCACAAAAGCAAGCTTTAAGGAGACATGCTCATGAAATGCCAGAGCTGCCACTTTATCTGCAGTAATTATAGGTTAGCTTGCAGACCCTTCAGTGATCATTTACAGCACAGCCTCCAGTGCATTAGAGGGAGTACAAAATCTCTTCCTCTCCGGCTTTCACTTTATCTAACAACACACACACCCCTCGCTTATGTTATCGTGAGCGGCGCACAAACACAGATCGGTACATAAAGAACAAAAACACACACTCCCACCACTTTTTTGTGTCCCTTTACGCGTGTTTATCWGCAGCTCGCAAAACAAGACAACTCAATGAGCGGGTTTCTCTTGGCTTGTCAATCAGAACATTTGTAATCACAATAGTTCTGTACCTTTCAATTAGACTTCGACCATYTCGTCTGCTTTTCTAACAGTTTCAGGTGTAATACTTTGAAAAAGGTTCCCTGTGAATCAAGATCGGGTAGCATTAAAAAAAGGGGAGAGGTGGGAAGAGGGGTGGGTTTCTTCAGCCCCTGTGCCTAATTGCTGTTTCAGAATGTGCATGCAAAAAATTGTGGGGGTAAGGAAGGGGGGGGGGGCATTTCATTAATCATTTAATCACGTCCCTCACAGGATGAGGGAACTAATGTTGCAAATACCCTTTTCATTTCACTGCCTATAATGCTATCTTATGCACTTGATGTATGGCGTGTGTCATGAATTACAGCTGCTTCAAAAGCACAGAGATGGCTGCTCGCTGTCCCTGAAGATACCTCATTACAAAAAAAAGGGGGGGGGGGCGAGTTAAAAAAATAAATAAAATAAAAAGATGTGCAAAACCTTTATTAAGCTCGCATCTCAATGACCAGCAACTTGTTTCTTTTTCCATGTTGTCAGCGTTTGTCTGCGAGGCCTCGCCAGCGTCCGGTTTAAGAGCGCCACGCGTTCAATTTCACCGCTGGCCAGTTAGCGAGGCGATTACGGGAAGATCACTACGTGCGTTTATGAAATATTCAAACGGCAGAGTGTTCAGCTGAGCATTAATAATGCCAAACAAAGACAAGGAGTGGAGGAGGAGGGCAGAGGAACATGACAGGGAAAAAAAAAGCTGTAATGAAAGAAAACCTTATTTACAAAAATTGGGGGGAAAATATTGCCTTTTATGTCTGATTAGAAAACAGGTTTTAATTACTAGAATTGTCTCATTATTACCTCCTATTCTTTGTCTTTTATACCTGAACATTTTATTACAGTGTAACATTGTTTACTGCCACTTAGTTTGCAATATTTATGATCAAATCTGGATATTATGAAGGAGAAATTGACTTTAAAACAAAAATGCTTTAAGAGCATTTTGGTTCATTCAGGTAAACATCAACAAAGACGGTTCAAAGCATTCATTTGGTTCTTCAGGAAGGTTGTGAGGGTTGCTTGAGAACATAACATTAAGGCTGCTGCAATTATTTGGCAAAGTTAATGTACTCGTTAATAAAATCATCTGACTTCATCTTATAATTTACTAAACTAACATCTAAAACACAGTTTTCCTCTGTGCTGCTAGTCCACTTCCTGTCTGCGCTACAGTTTCAAACTATCCTGGTGGAAAAAACAATCTGCATCTGTTACAGCTCGGAGACGGGATACGTTGTAAAAAGTTTTTAAACGCTAAAGAACTTCAAGCTAGCTCACAATAAAAACTTGTTCTGAAAGGTGTCCTTGGCTTTTTCTACATCTTAAAATGTCGGTGCGCAGAGCTACTGATGAGCAGCCAGGAAATAAAAAATCAAGTTTTTTTCAGCTGCTTAAAGGGTTTTGTGAACTTGAACAGGTTGTCTGTTTGCTACACTTTAATGAGAAATTACTGGTTACTTTTTAGTCTGTTTCCCAACCAGCTTTGCGACAATTTCTTCTTAACCTCTATTGTTTTAATTCAGGGCTATTCAACTGGCGGCCCGCGGGCCGGATAAGTTCGGCCTACCAATTGGTTCATTCATCTCAAGCCCAAACTCCCGGTTTTCWACTTTAATTACTCTAAGTTATTTTAGTTCAACATAGACATGTTTGGTGTCTACAGAAACGTCAGAATCTTGGCTACAAGCTGGTAAAAACCATTTCTATGAACAATTCAAGACAGTTAAAATAAAACTATGAAAGTGAAAATAAAGTTGGTTTAAAAATGTGGTAAGTCAGAGATATCAAAATATTATTTGTGGTAAATAAGAGGCAGAAAGTGTTCTTTTTGTTTTTGTWGTTTTATTATCCCTTCTTCTATTACATAGAGTTCTGTATGTTGTATTCATGATTAAATGCAGTAAAATAAACTGTTTCAAAGGTAACAGATCTTTGTAATACTTGGTTTATTTACATCGAGAATTTAATTGCTGGAGATTTGGCCCCTGTGCCGTTGGCTTGCAGTTAACTGTGGCCCCCCGAGAAATTTAGCTGAATAGCCCTGTTTTAAGCAAAAGTAGGCTAAAAAAAGATTTTGATCAATGAGGGGTTTTATTTTTTAATACATAAATTTTAATTCTAATCTTTATTTGCATGTCTTTGTTTACACTATATATACACTGTAAATGCCAAAGTTCAATATGAAACAAAATAAAATTGTTGATTATGACTTTTAGAGGAATCTTGTGCATTTTTATTAATCATAAACTAGTTATATTMATCAAAATAAAAAAGTCAATAGTGGAAGCCAAGTAAATAAATAGAAAGTGATAAACAGAAAGCAATAGGGGAAGTGAGTCAGAGTGGTTGTTTATCAAACCACTAATAAAGATTTCTTTTCTTCTTCTAAAGAGAACAAAAGATCTCAAAGGTTTTTTCCTGTAGCTGGGAACATGAATATGTATAGACCATCAACATCCACTAAGGGCCCAATAATAAATCTACTCAAGCCAGCATATATGGATGATACATTCTGCTAATTGTCTGTGTGTATTATCAGGGGTGATGAAGGCCCTGCAGAGAAACTCCAGCCCCATATCTGTCTGCATGAGACTCACCAATTCACCATGACACACATTTCTACTGCAAATACATGCATATATGTTTCCTCACACACCATTTGGTGGTGGTGGTGGGGGCCCCTCTTTTAAAGGTCTTGTCACAGTGCGGCGGATGCATGGAGGAGCTGGCCTGCCACAGTCTCCGTATGTGTACATTATATAGAGACAAAGACGTTTGTGCTGCTGCCTTTTGGGTTTAATTAGCAGCTCAGGTTAGTGTCTGCTCGCCATTTTAACGTGGAGCTGCCACAAATCAGGAGAGCAGAGCGGTGACAGGAGTTCAACCGTGTGTGTGCTTTGTTTGTATGTACAGAAAGCTTTAGTGAAAAGGTGGGACATTCACTTAAAAAATGTGAAAAGTCAAACTGGAGGGTGCATATTATGAATTGGCTTCTTTTTTTTTTTTGACGCTGTGAAGAGAAATGCGTCTTTAAAACGCACATAAGCAAATAAGTTTTTAAACATTAATTGCTTGTTCTTGTTTTATTATTTTTTTTAACCAAAGGCTGCTCACAAAAAGCAACCTAAATGCACATTTTGTCTCTCATCTCTTTGTTGTGTAACTAACACAAATACACCCGCAAACCGAAACACTCAGCCGCTCAAGAAACAGCCGCGGCGAGATCATTTCATTTTGAACTTCACAGAGCTAATTCAGGGTGCCAGCCACCTCGCGGCTACCTTTTCCAGGTGAGAACACTTTAAAGCGCACTAAGGAGCTATTAAATGCTGATCTTGACAAGTTTCTTCATGCAACAAAACAATAGATGACTAAACGTGTCACCGCCGCTGAGCCGAGCTCCTGCAGCGAGCTACGAGACGGCAGCTTGACTCGGGTCCCCCCCCCCACCCTCCCCTTTCCAACAAACCCAACAACATCTGAGCTGTCATCTAAATCTGACACTCGCTTTATGTAACCCCGTTTAAACTGCGCCCGCGTGTTCGTGCACATGTGCGTCGGTGTGTGTGTAGTCGACTGGCATCTCGGGAAACTTGAAAGGACTCCCTCTGACACCTACAATGACTGCTCCGAGGCACGCCACCGAGCAGCCATCTTTGTTCTGGTGACGAGCCTGCCTTCTTTTGTTGGTGTCTGTTTTCCTGTGCCGGCTGGGTTACGGTGGGTGCGCAGGGCTCAGCCAAGACACGGTTTTGTTCTGGAAAGTGTTCGAACAAAACTGCCTGCCAACCTGTGCACCTGTTTTCTACTTTGAAATCTGTTTTCTCTCCACTTGCCTTCCTCGTGGTTCATCTTTAAAACCGTGCATTCTCCTCCTTTTTTTTTTTTTGTGCACAAGCTTATCAGCTTACAGGAACACATGATTTTATACAGTGGTCTTCCACCTAAGTAACCAGATAACCTACTGGGGCATCGTATCTTTAAAGCACACAGGCTTTGATGTGTTTGCGTGCGAACAGAGCATACATTCCCAAGAAATAGACTGATCCCTTCCCTAACTAAGTGCGCTAAGTTGATCGGACATGATTTCAGAAAACCTGCTAATCCGATGCAGTTTTGCCGAATCACACACAAATGTTTCCAAGCTGCAAGGCAAACTGCTCCACCTGCTCTAGTCCAAGTTGGACAATGAATTCTAGAGTTTTCATAGAAAGGATCCACCACAGCGGATAATCTCCCCACTCTACTGCGACTATATGTCGACTTTGAYGTGTTGTCGCATCTTCCACAGAAAAATAATGCAAACACACTTGTCAGGCTTTAATTGTAATATCTATTTATGTCTGATTCATTTAAATCCACTGCTGTCAATGATAGCTCTTTTAACTATGTTATATGCCCTGACAGCGTGTGAAAATTGAGCCTAATCTACTGGCTGGCAGTGCTTTTGAAAGACTGGAAAACACTGTTTATTACAGCTATTTCAATCCACAGACAGTCCTTTTAGCTTTAATTCACAAGCTGCTGTAGAATTAGCAGAAGCCTGACCTAAATCTTACACCGCTCCCCATGGGTGAACTAGTTTCTTGTACGAGTGCATTTCTTAGCTTTCTGCACCTTATTACAGTCGGTACTGTAGAGAAATGCATGACTTGGAAAATAAGCAGCTACAACGTCCTGATTTCAAGAGTTTCTGCGAATTCACATGGACATTTACAACCCATGAAAAACACTCACCAGATCGTTATTTCACAGTTAATTACAAATCTAATTAGAATATTCAAATTAAAGCTTTCCCTTTCTTTTCTTCTCTGTGTGAGAGCAGGGAGTCAGGGAGAGAGGGAGGGAGAGAGGCTCTYGGTGAGTGGCAATGTGATAACCTGTAATCGGCAGTGCTGCAAACACCTCCTTCCTTTGATGTCCCCCCACTAACATCCTGGCAACAAAGCCGGCCAATTACAAATGAGCTAATTAACTAAATTGTTGATGGAGCATGAAGAGTTCATTTGCTCTGGCTCCTGCACCATGACAACAGTGAATGGGGGGCCTTTGTTGTGGAAGTAAGTGTGCGGCCGTGCGAGTTGCCATTAGCTTTTGACGCTTTTTCACAAACCTATCAGGCCCCTCCACGCCGGGAAGGAAATTTGTTATGGATCAGAGTCGGTTTGAGGCGCGTTTTTGCGGGAGCAGAACCCTGTCAACTAGCTGTCTGGAGGTCAAAACGTGCCCTGGAAAAGAGAGATATTTTGTTCCTGCGAGGCCACAGAGAGAGGAGGCTGCAAAGTACGGTTCACGTTAAAAGCCTAGCATTCCTTCAAGGACTACGCATCACCTGCCACCTTTAATGTCAGAGCTTCAGACTATCACCTCACAGTGAGAGGGGATGAAGCTGAAGCTGTCATCAGTCTCACGAACACACCAAATTCTTGGTGATTATTTGTAAAACTGACCCATTTTTCTGTTTTTTTAATGTTCAGTTTGCTGTGGCAGCCATCTTGAATTTGCACTGACTCCAAAATATTGTATGGATATTYATCCAATGATCATCTGAGATTTTCATTAAAATCTGTTCATGCACAAATAAATGCAACTAATTACAGAGGCGCATGCAAATATATTACCGCCTAGGGCAGGGGGTCTGCAACCTGCGGCTCTGGGGCCACATGGGGCTCTTTGGTCCCTCTGCAGCGACTCTTTGAAGCTTTGACCAAAACTAACATGAGATTACATTTTTAGGAGTTTTATGTGCAGAAAATGTTAGCTTTAGCAGTTTTCATGTCAGTTTGTTTGCAACTATGTGATCAATGCTACTAAGTGAAACATGCTAATTAGATCATGCTAGTAGCCTGCTGGCCACTAATCTTTCTCTCAAATCTATCAGGGTTTAAGATCTTTAAGACTAGACTAGATAATAAT
>NW_013952560.1:344784-381550 GCF_001266775.1 Austrofundulus limnaeus | reverse complement strand
CACGTACATGCATAGTTCAGTTGTAGTTTTATTTCAATTTGGTTTAAACTACATATGTGTATTTTTCTTTATTTTTCCATTAATATTGTCTTTTTTTGGTCCTAAAGAGAATAAATATTAATAAAAGTTAAAATTTACTACAAATTTTTATTTTATAACGTCACCCCCACTGGCCAGGAAGGCCCCCTTTTAACAAACTCAAAGTGGCCCATGGACCACCAGTTGATCATCACAGTTGTAGCACGTGTTGCTGCTCTTTTCATCAGTGAGGGGGTCTTTTGGTTGTAAAGGCTGCAGACCCCTGGCCCTTCCTTTATTGCACTGTAGCTACGGAGCTTGTTCTTACTTCAAAAACTGTCCGAAGTCTTCGCACATGGTCTCACAGCCAGGCCACTTGCACACACCATGACCGTACAGWGGGTGGGTTCCACCGACTTCTTCGTGTAGTGAACTAGAGGCGGATGTGAAAGAAGAAAAACAAAAAGAGAGAGAAAGAAAATGAACACACAAAGCAGAACAACAAGGATTTGGATATTGGGGAGAAAAAAAGAGACAAAAATGAGCTGATTAAAGCAAAAAAAAAAAAATCAATCTTTCCAACTACATTAAGTCATTGACAGCGTTGACCTGTGTGTGTTAAGAAAATAGGTTCCACTAACGTCCCCTGTGGAAATCTCCACTGAGTTGGAGCTTTGTCTCAACCAAAGCCACCGTCCCATCTTGTAAAGCCATTATGAGGAGGAGGGGTGCAGGCTTTCAAGTAAACATTAAAACTCCAGACAGCCATATAATTTTCATCAGGAGATTAATACACTGTGTAACTTATGTTCTTTGAGGACAAGCGAAGGGGGGAGGGGGGGCGGGGCGCAGTTCTGGCGTTTTTCAAATGGCACCCAAATAAGTTACGACCCTGCCTAGACAGCACATCCTATTAAAGATGACAGTTTAACCTTTAGGCTTGGCCCTGGTGTGTGTGTGTATTTGACCGTGTGTGAAAATGTGAATGAGAGCACTTGTGTGTGTGTCTGCTTATGGGTTATGGCCGTGCGTGCATGTGTGCGGTCGATGACGACATGTGCGAGCCTGCGAGTGCTGGCAGAGCTCACGCTGTGTTTTACAGAGGGGCTTTCCCCGCATCGATCCACGTGTTAGTAAGCAGCGCTCCTGACAATACTCCATGTTCGATCATTAGGAGACGCCACGCTCTCCCTGGGGGCACGAGCAGATAAAAAGTCTGGTTTTCTTTTCTTCCTCGCCTTCTCATTCATTCTTTCCCCTTCTCTTCTTTTAAAGATATCCGAACTTCCTTTTATTTTTTTTTAATTATTGGTGCCGGAGAGATAGCGTCTACTTTAAACCAATTACACAGCACTTCCACCTTTAGTGCAAGTCTCCACGCAGACACACACATCTCCATCTCAAGTCCTTATTATAATATCGCCCAAGAAAAGCCTTTGAATAATGCATGGCCCAGATAGGCAGATATGTGAACAGTCAGTGTTTCGGTTGCTGGGTGCATTTACAAAAGACGCCATCACAAGGATAAACATCCCGGAAACGCCACTCAAGGCATCACATATTCTGTTTACATGACACGCAAGCAAGGAAGGTAATTTTCAAAAGAGAAAAGAAGAGAGAAAAGCACTAAATACTTAATGTACAAGGGGGTTACCTTGTCTTGTCTGCCAGAGAGGTTTGTTCTAAGTGTGCCTGCCTGCTTGGCTTTCACTCCCTGCTTTTGATATGTGTGCGTAAGATAAGTGTGTGCAATGGCACGTGTGGTCCCCTGGGAGAATGAGGCTTTTGTTTTTTTTTTCTGTAATATTTCCGAGACACTAATAAACTATTGAATAAATAAACAAAACATGCTGTTTTCCCTGGAGTTCGGATAAAACATGAAACGACAAGCATGTAAATCTGCTGTTGGTATCTTCTCTGTGCAGCACTAAAAACTGAAACTTTGTTTTTTTTCTTTACCTTTCTCGCTCCCTCTCCCTTTCGCGCTCTCTTCTGTGGTTGAGGGCRGGCGACTGTCCGTTGGTGATGGAGTGGTGAGTGATGGGCGGCGATGTTTTGGCGGGATTGGAGGAGGAGGAGGTAGTTGTAGAGGAGTTGTTGGTGGAGAGGTCCAAACCGCCGCCACCCACACCGGTGCCGGGGCCACTGTTGCTGTGCTTGATGCCGTTGTCCTCGATGGCGTGGCCGCCGCCTCCTCCGGTCACGTCTTTCCACAACTGCTGGAGTTCTGCGGGACTCAAACCACCTAGAAACAAACACGACCCATTGGGTTAGAGGATAGATTTTTGAAGCAGAAGACAGCTCAGCTAATTTTAAACTCTTACCAGTGCTCAACGATTATACACCCTTACTTTTTCTAATTTCATATGAACCTGCCGAACTGAAAAACACAACGATTGACAGGAAGTCATGACTCGCTCTACACTGGATCTGATCAGGTTTGAGGGTTCAGTTGACTCATGAGGAGCGATGATTGGTTAAAGGAAGTCCTAATAATTCCTGCTTTTATCGGTACTATTGCTTTACACCCCAAATGAAACAAAAATCTTGACTTTGTAAATGTCCTGATGCATCTCAGTAATCCAGGTAGAAAAAAATCAAAAAGAAAAAATAAGTAGGTCCTCTGGATGGGTTCTTCTTTAGTGAAAMGTTTCGTYTCTCCTCCAAGAGACTTCTTCAGTCTGATGAGTTTCAGGTGAACTCAGCCTTATAAGCACTGCCTCCACATGGTGGACAAACAGGTTAGTCACATGCAAAAGAGGGCCATCGCCTAACAATAGGCTTGATTACTTGATTACTTGGCTTGACTAAATAGAGCTAACCAAGCCTAATGTTAGGCGATGGCCCTCTTTTGCATGTGACTAACCTGTTTGTCCATGTGGAGGCAGTGCTTATAAGGCTGAGTTCACCTGAAACTCATCAGACTGAAGAAGTCTTGGAGGAGAGACGAAACGTTTCACTAAAGAAGAACCCATCCAGAGGACCTACTKATTTTTTCTTTTTGAYTGACTTTGTAAACTTTTACTTTTAAAAAAAGTTTCAAGCTATCTCCTAAAACTTGTTCACAATAAGAAGCTTTCCTCACTTTTTTTTTTGCGTTTCACAATGACTTTAATGTAACAACAGTCTCAGTTTTTGTCTGTTCTGCCTTAGAAAACTTGTTTTAAGCTTGGAAAGTAGTTACACAACCCACCAACAAAGATCATCCTGCCTGTTGTTTTCCATCTCCACCATTTTGGTGGTAAACAACAAACACAAGTGTTTACTTGGCTCAGCAGGAGAAAATGGAGCCTGTTCTCCCCTCTCCCTCTCTGTTTGTCCTTTTATTCATCTCATATGCTTCTCAGTAAAGGCAGTAAACAACAACAACCACCACTGAAAGAGGCAGGGAGGGTTGGGGAGCRGGGGGAATAGAAAACAACATAAACAGAGGCAGAGCTGAGAGAGAAACAAAGAAAGCCACAATCAGACGAGTAGAAAGAGAAGAGGGGGGAAAAGAGAATGGAAGACTAAACAAAACATTTATGTGGAGCGTTAAGGACAAATTGGATGGTAGAGGAGCATACGAATGAGGGGGAGGCAGACAGATACACTTAAAGATAACGCAACACCAACATGTGCATACCAATAGGAACAACTAAAACAGGCCAGAGAAAAAAAAACAGAAGAGACACTTAAAGGAAATTCACTTACACCTGCACACAAATCACAAGAAGTCACGTGCTCAAATATCACTCTTCCTGCCGCTTCATACCTCCACCCGTCCTTTYGTTCCCGCTTTCGGCTTACCTGGTGGGGGTAGGGTCTGTCCGGGCAGGGCAGCCTGGCCCGGRGCGGGCCCTGGCAGCGAGAGCAGGCCCTGCCGCTGCATGTTGAGCAGGTGCTGCTGCTGTTGGAGCTGCTGCATCTGCAGGAGCTGCTGCTGGAAGACGAGCTGCTGGGCGGCCAGCTGCTGTTGCTGCTGTTGTTGCTGTTGTTGCTATAGAGAGGAGGAGGAGGAGGAGGAGGAGGAGGAAGAGGGGAGCACAGAGAAAAAAAAGGGGGGAGTGGAAATTACAGAAGAATTAACAGCTGAGAAAGTGTCGTGTGTGTGTGTGTGTGTGTGTGTGTGTGCGTGTGTGTGTGCGTATAGAGTCCATACTCACTTGTCTCTGCTGTGACCTTAGCTATACCTCTCCTCTTCTTAAGTCTTTCTGCAGGTTTTATCTCTGTCTGCGCTCACTAAATCTTCCCTCCTGTTTTTTGGGCTGTACCACAATGATGCTGCCTTCCTATCTCCTTGTGGGTCAGCACACACACACACACACGCATTAAGACACAAAGCAACACTGACAGAGCAGCTCTCAAGCCTGACAGTGTATGAGGCTTGTGATTGTGTGTGATACTAAGCCTCTGTCATGACCCTCCTGCACCCCCCCTGAATAGCTAATTGTCTCGCCTTCACTGATGGGTCTGTTACAGCTTATTTGACCAGAGGGGAACTTGCAGGATGAGAGATTTACAGCTTCACGTGCACATGGGTGCACAGTCAACAYGTTTGGCACTGTGCCACCGCTGCCTCACTCGCTTGTTTATCGCTGAAACGCACAGGCTACTGCGTAAGCCTCGTGCAAAACAACAAACTGAAAAACATCACTAATAAATGTCAAAGAGGTCATTTTTACCGATTTCATAAAATATATAAAAGTCAATTATTGTTTGTTGTTTACGTTCAAAGTGTTACATTAAATTATCTTTGTTTTATAGGTCAGGAAGTAAAAAAAAAAACTTGTTTAACTGCCACGTTTATGTTTTCAGATTTCCTTTCTTCTGAGAACAATGTGTGCGAGCAGCGTGTTCCGCTTATGTTTCTGCCTATATTAAAGTGCACCTGAAAAAAAAAAAGTCTGGAATTGAAGGGACTGAGGACAGAGAGGGGAGGGGGGAAAACTTGTGATGCACTCACTGGAAAACAGGCTGCATAATAGACTTGTGAGGGGGGAAGCAGTTTGCCCCCCACCAACCCTCCAACCTGCCTCAAGAGAAATAAAGGAGCAATTTCTATTCCATATTTGATGGCGAGGCCCCTGAAAAACTCTATTCACAAATCCAAACAGAAACAAAGCCGCCGGGAGGTCAGTTGCGACTTCCTGTAAGGGGCAGCATAATGGGCTGATTGAGGAGACACTGAGAGCTGCGTTAGAGAAAAGAAAAAAAAAGAAAAAAGGGAAGAACATGTGGGTTTATGTGATACCTTTTTTTTTTGCTCTTATCAATTTAGATGCTTCCAGTRCTGTCTGGATGTGGCCCCCAGACAGACTCCCAAGGTTCAGCATCAACACATTTACGCAAATATGCTTAAGGCTGTCACGCTCGTCTCCTCTCTTCTGATAGCTGATAGGAACGAGGCAGAGCCGTGTCTGTTGACCAGCTGCCTGTCACTGTGATTTATGAGTGGCGTACACTGGAACTCTGGTGGCTGTGTGTGTCTTGGCTCCCACAGAAACAGTTTATTAACAAGTTTGGAGCATAACTCGTTGCTTTTTGTTCATGTTTCTTGTATAAATGAGCGAGTTTGTGTTCAGAAGCCACTCAAAAACACCAATAATGAAGTCAAACTATTGAAAGTAGCAGAAATAGCAACACATACATGTGTCCAGTGGTGGGATGTAACTAAGTACAAGTACTTTCTTGCTGTACTTAAGTACATTTTTCATGTATCTGTACTTTACTTAAGTAGATTTCACCATGGGTACTTTTGTCTTTTACTCCCTACATTTTACATTAAGTATCTGTACTTTCTACTCCACTACATTTCTGTAATGCGTTGAATTACAAAGTACATTCATGTCACGTCGATTTATTTTTTATTTTATTTTATTTTATTTGTGGTTTATTTGATTTTTTTTTTTTAGAAAATAATCAGTGGCGAGAGGGGGAATTGCTGTAATTTGTCCATTGAACAAAGCAGGAAAGTACCATTACACCCTCCTTCATAAAAAAGCAGAGCATCAGCGTGCCCACAATGGTTTCCACCAGAGGAAATGTGCCTTTCATGGCCTTATTGAACTGGTTCAAAAAAAAAAAGACTTGTTGAGATTTGATAGAGGAGGTTGGTGGTGAATTTACATCTTCTGCAGCTGTTGTCACAATATGTGATGATGCACAGAATCACAAGTCCAAGTGTGAACAGTGTCACAGAGTGTAAACACAAAACTATGCATTCTCTGCAGCATTGTTCACTAAAATGGCACCATTGATGTATTAAAATATACATACAGTAGGCACACTTCATGATACAGTATTGTAGACCATTAGGGAATACATTAAGCAAGTACTTTTACTTTTAATACTTCAAGTATTTTTAAAAGCAAGTACTTACTTACCTTTACTCAAGTAAAATGTTAATGTGGTACTTTTACTTTTACTAGAGTACAATTCTTGTCTGTTTATCTGTACTTTCACTTAAGTACAGTGTTTGAGTACTTTCTCCACCACTGAATGTGTCATGAAAAGGGATTGGTAGTGTCAACTGTTTTTCCACATGCAGTTACCTCTTTAGCCTGCTTGCCAGGATGCTGCTGCTGGAGAAGCTGCAGATGAAGCTGCTCCTGCTGTTTCTTGTAAAACTCCTGCAGGTGTTGCTGTAGATGCAAACAAAAACCCAAAACAATAATCRGGACGAGGTTAACCTAAGCTCTTMGTTAGCAAAATAAAAATGCATACTTGCTGAAGCATATTGCATATATGGAAGTGTTGTGTTAAAAGTGACCAAGTTGCGCTGAAAATAAGTCAAACTAAAAAGGTGATGCATAATGAATAGATAAGTTCATTCACTTGCTGCAAAAATGCTGTGCAATGGCCTGCGAATGCACTGAGAGCAAATCTTGAGTGGAGGCGCAGTAATGAAGAGGGATAATCAGATTGACTGACAYTTTTAATTAAACTTTTCTCTTTCCCTTAATCAAATCTGTGAATGAGAAATGCGCTTCCTCTCTGACACGAGCCGACGCCAAGTGTGCGCCTATCTCGAGTTGGTTCCAAATATTACATCATCCATCAGCTATCACTCTGCCGCTCGTGCGCCCCGCTCTCTCAGTCCCTGATGGATGCTTGTCAGGGAATTGAACCAGCGACACACCAGAGACAGTTAATTGGAGGTGACATGAACGAGTGCGTCAATTTAGAACTCTTCTTGGTAAGCGTGTCAAGGACACCGTGGTGTGCTGGCACGAGCGGCTGCTGGCACAGGAATGACTCAGGCTCTRCAGAAAATAGCTGTTTATGTAACTTCAAACTTTACATTTGGGTTTGTGTTGTACATATATCTCCAGCTCTGTCTCTAACTGTAGATAAACAAAAAAAAGTAAACGTTTATGCATCTACATTTCTGAGCTTCTGCRTCTTATCTACAACACAGCAACCTGCTGCTAACAAGGCACAGCTTGCATCAAGGTGTGCGTGCTCCTGCGAGCACTACGGGGTGTTTGTGTCAACGTGTTTGTTTTTGTTTGCGAGCGTGCCGTACCTGCTGTAACATCACAGCCTGCTGCTGCTGGAGCAGGGCCTGGAGCTGCTGCGGGGAGAGCACCTGCTGCTGGAGGATCTGCTGCATCTGCTGTGGCGTGATCACCTGGGGACTCATCATGGCCACTGACACTGGAACCTGGACACGGGTGAGGAGAGACGAAATGATGAAATGAGAGAAGAAGAAGAAAAAAAGACGAGCGCGGAGAGGGGCGAGACAAACAAGAGGTGACAGGAGAGAAAGGCAAACGATGGGAGAGCGGGGAGAAATGGATGACGAGATGAGGGAAATGGGAGAAAGTTTGAAAAATAGAGCGTAAGATGGCTTGGATCTGTTGGGAGTGTGATAATTGGTGGTTTGAGAGGTAGAGAGAGCAGGCCTCCCATGGCCGTGATGTTTGGCAGCCTAGAGGAGATGCTGAAGGACAGATGGGTGCTGTGCCTTTGTGTTGCTCATCTTATTTTCCTGCCTTTATCCTGCTGGGAAAAGCAGGGGATTTAAATAGACATAGACCTTAATTAGCAGGACTCTTGAACTCCCCCACTTCGGCGTGCCTATCAGTGCAGCTTTTGTGAAACAGCGTGGAAACACACAACTCTAAAGTTGATTAAAACTACGCTGATGAAGTGGACACATGGCAGGCACAATCATCGTGATGTGGTGGCCCATGATCGGGAGTTTGTGTTTACCTCATGCATTTATTTTTACACTAGACCATCGAGACTTCACTATTTATTTTTTTATCCACCCACAAAACCAGATTGTTATGGTCTGTGATGACACGGCTTTTACAAAGTGTCATTGTTCAGGCATTAATCAACAAGAAAAATAAACTGTGAAGGTAAGTAAAAGAATCTTATCATGGGAAAACAAAAACACAAATCACAGCATTGCTTTTAAATTCCTCTCACGCACGACGGCTTGCAACTTCTGAGGCAACAGATCAATAAACAGAAAACAATGTGAGGTTTTTTTTATGTTTTTCATTGCGCACACACCAACAGGGGAGTGTGAGCTACTGATTTTATCGTGGATCTTTAGTTGCACACAGCTGCTTAAAAGTTAAACAAATTTAGTAGAAAGTAAAAAAAATAAATCAGCTTGAGTGAATGATTTAGTGTCCAGCAGCAAAATAATGAAAAGGCACTTCACTACACATGTGCTCTATATAACTAGGTCTGTCRCAATAACACATTTTACTGGAAAATTAATTGCCTCAGAAATTACTGGGATAAACGATATCATTTGTAGACCATTTTAAACCAATATAATGATACCCCCACCCCCGAAACACACACACCCCTACCCATCTACCCTGCTTACGAAGCATACATAAKTTTACGAAATTTACGTGTGTAAAAAGTTACAAACTGACTGAAAACAACACACATCAACAGCTACTAACCCACCTCCTCTATTCAATCCAGTGCAGTTTTTTTTTCTGTATGTGTCGTCCTCTGATTTCAGGAAATAATTATGGTCACTTACATGCTGCTTTCAAAGTTTACGCAAGTTTACGAAATTTATGTACGTGAAAAAATCTCACAAACTGACTGAAAACAACACACATCAAAAGCTACTAACCCACCTGCTCTATCCAATCCAGTGCAGTTTTTTCTGTATGTGTCGTCCTCTGATTTCAGGAAATAATTATGGTCACTTACATGCTGCTTACAAAGTTGACGCAAGTTTACGAAATTTACGTACATAAAAAAAGTTACAAACTGACTGAAAACAACACACACAATAGCTACTAACCCACCTCCTCTTTCCAATCCAGTGCAGTTTTTTTCTGTATGTGTCGTCCTCTGGTTTCATGAAATAATTATGGTCACTTACATGCTGCTTTCAGAGTTTACGCAAGTTTACGAAATTTACGTACATAAAAAAAAGTTACAAACTGACTGAAAACAACACACAACAGCTACTAACCCACCTCCTCTATCCAATCCAGTGCAGTTTTTTCTGTATGTGTCGTCCTCTGGTTTCATGAAATAATTATCGTCACTTACATGCTGCTTACAAAGTTTACGCAAGTTTACGAAATTTACGTACGTGAGAAAAAGTTACAAACTGATTGAAAACAACACACATCAACAGCTACTAACCCACCTCCTCTATCCAATCCAGTGCAGTTTTTTTTCTGTATGTGTCGTCCTCTGATTTCAGGAAATAATTATGGTCACTTACATGCTGCTTTCAGAGTTTACGCAAGTTTACGAAATTTACGTCCGTAAAAAAAGGTTACAAACTGACTGAAAACAACACACAACAGCTACTAACCCACCTCCTCTATCCAATCCAGTGCAGTTTTTTTCTGTATGTGTCATCCTCTGATTTCAGGAAATAATTATAGTCACTTACATGCTGCTTACGAAGTTTATGCAAGTTTACGAAATTTACGTAAAGTTACGGACGGACCAGAATCAGAGTTTGTGAAAACAACAAACAACAGCTACTGACCCACCACCTTCATCCAAGCTGGCAYGATTTCTTCTACATGTGTCATCCTCTGGTTTCATAAAATAATTGTGGTCACCCACATGCTGMTTGTAAAGTTTATGCAAGTTTATGAAATTTACACAACTCTTGGCAAACCCAAGTTTTGGCACGGAGTGCATCCTGAGGCGTCACCAGCTTAAAGAAGACATCGGAAAACCGAAGACACTCACTGGACTGCAGAGGTTAAGAGATCAYGCGCTCGGCTAACCTGACGCAACATTTCACTCCTCCCTATGCTAAGGGGTAGAAAAGCAGGAGACATGAATTAAAATTATCAACCTCATTTTAATTTATTGTGTGATTATTTGATTTATAGCTTAACAGGAAATGCCTTTATATGGCATTTAAAAACACTATAATTGATCTTAAGTTTGTAGTTTCTGGCACAATAATATTTTAATATAGTGCTATCAGAGCTGGATGTTGCAGACAGCTTGATGTAATTCAACAGTTAAAGCATCAACAGTGTAACACCTTCACTGATTCTAATTGCARCGGTGTTTGGCTTGAAGCTGCCATGACAGTAGCTAGCCTATATGGTGTGTCAAGGGGCCAATAAGACATCCCTGTCCTCATCGCCAGCTAATCAAGCTGGCTTGATTACTTTCCATGCATGTCTCTCCTTCCTCCCTCCTTCGCTCTCTTCCTCTCCCTCTGTCAGGCCTTGACACGTCCTTGTTTAGCTCTCCTCTCCTCGAACGCGCCCCCCACCCCAGGTTTTTTTTCCCCCCTCTTTGATTAGCTGAGACATTTGCATGGTCACTACACATTTTTCATTTTAGAAGTCATTATGCATTAGTGGCTCCTGATCGCCCGCCTTGACTAATCCTGATGAACTGAAAATCACAGCTGAAGGTCAACTTCCAGCCGGCCCCGCTGCACATTCATATTCATATTCAAACAAATCCTGCCTCCATTGTTCATTAGGGTCTTAGAGAGAAGGGACTCCATCGAAGGTGGAGGAGATGGGAGAAGGAGGAGGAGGAGGATGTTGTGGTGCGTCTCTTTTCTTCTTCGGACTCCTCGATGCAAGAGGACAAGAGAAATTGCATTCACAATAAACGAGTTGCTGAACAAAAGCTGTCAAAAGTTGCAAATTAAACAGTCCGTGTGTAATTATGCAAATGCAGTGCTTACACCTTCAATGTTATTAACYCTTAAAGGTACATTTGCTAGGTAAGTAATTACCCTCGCAGTCACTCTTGGTTTTGTGTTAGATGCCATTACAATGGGACAAGTGCAGCAGAAAAACAACAGGAGAGATGCACACATTTAGGTCATTAATTGGGGGAAAGGTTCAAAGATGTTTAGGTCCACAGAAAGGATGCAGACAAACCCCATGAAGGCTTTACCACTAATATATGCGCATACATATGTAAAGTGGAATTAAATATAAATTGTACATTGTGTGTAGTGTGGGTGGTGAAATATAGGCACTCAAAGTCAGGTATCTGGAAATGAATGATGTAGGATTTCAGTAACACTGAATACAAAATGCACACAACTAAAACCGAGATCTGCAATATTAAACAGAAAACATTTGATCAAATATGTGGCTTGCTTCTTTGCTGTCATTAGCTTTTTAACCAAATGACTGATAATCACCAGGACCAAAAAATAAAAATAAAAAATAGAAAGAAAGAAAAGACAGGAGGAAAGAAAAGAGGGGAGAAAAGGCAGTGGCCCACATCCACTGTGAAGTGCAGCACAATGCTAATTCCAGCATTTAACTGCATGCTTTTCTGCTTGACGTATCAGAGGCTCCAAGATGAAAGCAGATAAGTAATTGCTCTCCTGGTTCTTATTCTTCACTGACAACCCATAAATTTAATTTTACACACACGTTCATTTACATTTTCGAGTATATGACATGATAATTGCGGCAATATAACACCTCCATTCTGCAGGATCCTGCAGGAGGGCTTGATTGACGTGAGCGCTGAATTGAAAGGAACAGGAGGCTGAATTGCCTCTCCTTGAAATGATTTTGCCACGAAGGGATAAAATTAATGAGCATTTAGTGGACGTTGGCAGTGGCGTAAACATCCACGCGCCGTGAATAGACTATCACAGAAAGAAGAGCAGTGATATCCAATTGGACTCTGCTTCTCTGTAATCCAAAAAGGCAAGGCTGTATTTCCAGCCCTGGTGCACAAAAAGTATTAATTGGATTTATTAAATTGTTGGAAATGAGCTACAGCTGATGGAGCCTCTGAGGTACTTAATAACTGAAAAGGTTAGTCTCTTTATCTTAATATTGCAAATTTGGAAGGAAAAAAAAGCTTGCAAATGACTTTAAAAAAAGAGACATTTGAATGTAACCACTAATTTAGAGACACTTCAAAATACCACTTGTTTTAAACCGAGCTCAACATTTAAACCCTTGTTTGTGTACCTTTGCGTGGAAAATAATGAGCCGCACTGACGTGAACTTTGAAGTTATGTGGTTTGTCCCCAAAGCTGAACAGCAACAACAAAGCACCTTTAAATTGGCTCATGATGCAAAAAACACCGAAGGGGGCCCACACAAGAACAAGCAGATCATTTCAACACTCTCGTCTTCCACTGTGCTTCGCAAAAGGTCAAGATCAGGTGCTTCCACGAGTCAAATCCACCATCCAAATCTCTCTAAGCATTTGATTTTACATTGACGGAAAACTGTAGCGTTTGGAATTGTTGTTTTGTTTTGTTTTGCTGGGGACATTACATTTTGTTGTGTATTCCAGGGTTCCTACAGTTTACAGCAAGTTCAATTTAAGACTTTTTAAGACTTTTTAATGCCAACTGAAATTAAATTTAACACCAATTTCATAATAAACACTAGTGAAAAAATAAAACTAACAGAAACTCATGAATCAAAGTGTTTTTGGTTGAATTATTCAAATGTTGCTAATAGACCAACTGTTTTTATCCATATCTAACTATAGCAGAAACATTCTTAGCAGTCGGTTTAACGACCCAAAATTTAGAGTTTTAGGACCCACAGAGGGGTCTTAACCCCAATTTGCTGTAGATGAAACCTTGAAGTGCCTATAACATCAAAGTTTGTAAGAAAAGTGAATGCATTTCTTAAAAGACATCATTATTAACATTTTACAAAACAAATTTCACGTCGCTCAGATGAACGGTTGTTGAAATATTTGCATGTGAAATAACAGGAAGTGATGTCAAAGGGGAATGTCTGCATGTAAATATTTGAATAAATAAATGTTACTAATTATTTTAATATTTGAAATGAATTAAAATCATCCTACTTACAATGTGTTAACATTTTTAAGACTTCTGAAAGATTGATTTAAGACATTTTAAGGCTAATTAAGGTCATATTTTTCTTTTGATGAATTCAAGGCCTTTTAAAGACTTTTTAAGGATCTGCAGGAACCCTGTATTCTTTTGATTTGATCTCATTTGTATAAATAGAAACAGTGCAGCAGTTCTCAGTGACGTCCTGTCTGGACAGAGACGTTAGCCGAGCCACAGCTACTGCAAAGATAAATGCATTGAGAGAAAAAAAAAACACTGTCTTCAATTACTGTGACTCTTTGGCAGGAGAGTGACTTCTAATTAAGCTACTGTCTTCATTTTAAACACACTCAAAGTCATCAGGAAATCAAGCAAAAAAAAAGGGGGGGGGGAGAGAAACCCCTCCATCAATGTGATCAACTATATTTTATCTCACTCGTGAATCCCAGGAGAGCACTAGACCGAAACTCTTACAACCCACGTTGCAACTCCATTTCTGTTCTGATCATTTAACAGCTGATTTCAGCCACAATAATGCTGGTCGCCAAGACAGTCCACAGGGAGACGGACACTGCAACGGGGCAAGCTGGCGGACATCCAGTTCTTAACTTCAAGAACGACCATCAGAAGTTAGTGTCAAACCAAGCACACAAGAGCGCTTCCCTCAAATGCATGTTCAGCTTAGGGAGATCAATACTCCAGATTGTCAGAGCTGAACTTAAGTAGATTACTGAATGTTTTCCTAAATCAATTTCTAAAGCAGTTTGGCAGCAGTGCATGGTAAGTGCAATTTATCATAACATAAAGACCCATCATGTAAAAGCATCTAATAAAAATGCCTGAGGAGCTTGTGATGGGCTTAGCACAATTTCCATATTGATTTATCTCTACATGGAGAAACTTGGTGATTAAGCCTCTTGAATGCTGTGTACACCAGCGTGGCAGAGCAAAAAACAGCTCCCGCACATTGTTTGTTTCATTATCAGCGTGTTGTCACACCTTTATCTCCGAACTGGCACACAGTTCACTCCCGATTGATAATCGCCGGCCTCCCTAAACGGGAGCAACAGAGAGAGTGAAGGGGTGGGGGGGGATTAAAAGGAAAGTGCAGAGAGATGAGGGAGCTGAAATAGAAAGAAAGTGTGAGAGCAGGTGAAGGTGGGGAGGGGGGGGGGCATTTCCCTCTGATGTTGCAGGTAATATGGCCTCCACTGGATCAGCCTCTTCATCAGTGACACACAGTAAATTACAAGTGCTTCAAGCAGCTCAGTGAATTATAGTTCATCACTTGGAAAGGCTTTCCCCCTCACCACCGCGGCCCAGGCGTATCAGATCTGCCGGTTAGAATCCAATTAACACCCTGGCCAGAATCATCTGATTGCATGTGTAAGGGCTGGTATAACTCGTTTATTGCACCCATGTATCTTCTGTCACAAGGTAAATTTGTTGCTGCTACATCAAAGGTCTGAGATACTTTTTTTTTATCCCTCCCTCTCACTTTCGCTTGATCCCCCAAACTCAGCTACCTCGCCTTGGGGTTGCATTTCCAGCTTCTTTTGCATCACAATGATGAACCTACTCTGTCCTCGCAATTTAACAATCTTGTCCTGTAGGTGTTGTAAATGCAAGGGAGGGGGGAAAACGGGGGAAGAAAAAAATCTTGTTTTCTGGTTACAAAAGCAGTAACCAAGGGTGTTTGACTAAAAAATGTGCTGACGTTTTTTTTCTCTCCTCTTTCTTAGAGTCAACAGAAGTTTTCCTCATGAATAACATATTATTTTCCCCTCACTTTTTACCCTCTGCTGTGATGATTTTTCTCCCCTCTATTTTCAGATCCAACCAGAGGGGATGTASCAGAAAGATATATTCATAAATGTAAATGTGAACTAGCATCCTTTCGCCATGCACACTGGAGTCAGCTAACCTATACTCTGTATGTGCCGAAGCCCTTTTCCTTGCGTTTATGTGTGACTGTATGCATGTTCTGGATGAGAGCCAATAAGCAGAAGTGTTCTGCCATTGAGATGATATTGGCTCGCTGCTGGGAATGTGCCGAGTTGACCTTTTAAAGTGTGACACTTCCTCAGACGGCCCAGTGCTCACAGTCAGTCTGACCGGCCTGGGCAGAAAGCTGCAACTTCACAGAAAATTCAACTGAAACAACATCGTTCACAATCTGTACAACCTTTTTTTTAATACCTTAGGTTGAACACTGCRCAGACTGAACTGAGTTAGAAGACTTGTAAAAACATTCAGAGTTTTGTAGTGAATAAGACGCTGATGCAACACTTGCTTGAGGAAAGCATTTGGGTTTTTTGAGGTCAGGGTGAGTGTTTACACTGTCATAGCTGGTATCTCACTCAGATGCAACTGTTAGGGAACTAATTATTGTGAGAAAATAGCAAGAAAATATAGGAATTTTCTGTTGTGGTTTGATTAAATTTGAGACGGGAATCGCTGCAGCCAGGAGACTCCAGTGTTATAGCACTCATCTCATGGAGTGCATTAAATCTTTCAACAACTTCAGATCTATCTATAAGGTTTTAATTTTTTAAAATCTTTTCTATGTTTTATGCCTGTTTTGCCCAAAACGCTTGATGTTTTTAAAGGGGAAGAACCGCAAACATGCACATTTTCCCAAAAATATACCMAAGTGGAATATATTTGATGTGGGTGTTACAGTCTTGATCAGGTCAAAATTTTATTTTTATGCTTTAATTTTGGAGCAATGAAAGGTAAAAGAAATAAAAAAACACTTTACACTCAAGTCCTAAAACATAATAAATAATAAAGACATAAGTTAGCTAAGTGGTGGACGTTGATTTTTTTCATTGTGGTGTCCCACAACAGCGCTTCTTTTTCACATCACGTCTTTTTATTCTGACACAGATGGATCAGCAGTTAACACTGCCCTTCTCTCATTCATCACCAGGAGTGACATGAAATGAGCGCTACAACCCGAGAGTCTCCAAGCTGCAAGCATATAGTCTTGATTGTTTTGTGCTATAAACATAAGATTCTCTGCAAACCACAAGTCAGTTTAAGCAAAGCTCCTGTGACAAACAGTTACAACTGGACATTTGGTCACCCCAAGATAAAAAGAGGTAAGCTTTTATTTTGAAAAGGGGCTTAAATTCACCAGACGAGCGCCATGACGCGTGAGTTTCCAAGGTTGCAGCAACGCGCTCTTCCTAAACTTTATGTGACTTGTGTGACTGCGTTTTGAGCTGCCAGTTTTTTGAATATCACAACTTATTTTCTTTTGTCCTGCTTGTGAAACTATATTTTGTTGCTCACTTTGTTAGCTGCCTCCACTTTATTTAGTTTGATGAAGAACACTTAAAGCTTTTTTTGTTTGGTTTTTATGTGTCTGTTCTACAACTAAACCAACAGAGTGATGTGGATTTTTGAAAACATGTCAACAGCTTTAAAATATCCACCTTTATTCYGTTCCCTACATGAAGCCTGGACAAAGTCGAGGTTTTCAATCTAAAATTCTAACTGTCCCCATGAATGTTTATTTGAGCGCAGATGCATTATGTACGCGCGAGCGTGAGCGAAACAACTGTCAGATTCATAGGCCTCTGTAATCCTCTCCGCCTCTCCTTGTCCGCATTTCTTTATTTGTATTCCAAATGTCAGTGTATAAATGTCTTTCGAAGGGAGGTGGAGGGGTAATGCCATAAAGAAGAAGAGAGATGAGCAGAGGAAAAAAGAAGCAGAGACAAGAGGGTGTTGTGTGCCTTGGGAGAGCCGTGTAAGCAGCATGGCGGGGACAGGAGGATTTACAGGAAGAAATAGGTGTTTATTGAGTGCTCCTGTGGGCTTACTGCGTAATAATAGACCTGTCACATTACGCAAATGTGGAGAAACAGCTTGTGTGCGTGTGTTTGTGTGAGTGTTTGTGGGACTGTTGTTTTCTGTACTCTGCGCGCACGCGCACCGTGAATGCCAGAGCCGCCTGCCTCCGCATCATCAACTCTCGAGAAGCAGCAAYGAGCAAGCGGATAGAATTAGTCAGGCAAGAGCCTTTAGCTGCTAATATGAGTAATTAAAACTGCAAGCTGAGGCACTTAGATGCTTGTGTACTAAATAATTTACACGCCATGATCTATGGATCATTTCTCACTCCTAAATACCAAAGACGGCGAACAGAGGGGAGAGAATACTCGCAGAGGATTTATCAGCAACTCTGCCATAAGCAGGATGTCATGGTTATAATAATCCCTTTCTCACTTTCTGGAGCACTAATCACACAAGCAGATCAATCCGAGTGATTCCTCGGGTGGAAAATTTGTAGCTTGATTGCCGCTGACTCTTATCTAGCTGTAAAGCTAATAAAATATTGCACTGTAGCACCCATTGTGGCCTTATAATCCAAGTAAATAACACAGATTTATTGGGTAAATACCCGCAAGACATAAACAAGAAGAAGAAGAAGAAAAAAAAAACATGTTTTAATCAAGTAAAAGTTTCTACTGCTTTGATATTTGCACAATAGAGTATTACAGGGAGAATGTCAGCTGAAATGAAACAATCATGGGTGCATATTCCATCTGTTAAAACCATCTTGAAGCAGAATGCAACAAGGTCTGAAGGTGCAACATTGAAGACAACCAGCAGCGGCTTTTTGTACAGCGTGACGCTGAGACTTTTTGGAACAAACAGGTGAGGATGTTATTAAAAGCTGGATCAAGAAATGGATTAGTTGGGAGCTGACGACGGGCAGATCGGCAGGCCGTCTGATTCGTATTGATTCATATCGTCACGTAGGAAAGGATAGAGTTAGCAAATGTACATATCCAATATTTACCATGAGCTGGTGTTATTAAAGCCCGGGGCTTGGACATGGGCTGACATGCAACTACACCACTCAAATCCAATAATATTCCTCAGGACACTGAATTGAACTTGGTGACTGTCCCGGTATTTGTACATGGGGATCCCATTTGTCTGAATCCACTCACTGTGGCTCAGCAACAGTTATAAGATGCAGGGAGATAACTATTATCTAACTAAAACAAAAAATGCTACACCAAAACAAACATAAGCACTTAAAAAAAGTACAATTTGGATGCCATTGCTGGTGAAAATAATATTAACACTTTTTATATGTCTGAGCTGCAATATTTAAGAAAAAAAAAGTATGACAGTCTTCAGCAACCTTATCTCTTTGCCGGATTGTAATTAGATACACGGGGGTGTGACTCCAATTGAAGGTGTCGCCATTGTTAGACTCTGTGAAAATACCAACGGGTGAGGTTAACGCCAATTTCCCTGTCATTAATGAAATGCACAGAGCTCCTAATGAGGTAAACCACTACTCCTTGATAGTACTTATTAACCGAGTGGAGGGCACAAACTCCCACACTTCAATTTAAAATGACTAAAAATAAATTAGATAAAAAAATAAAATAAAAACACAGAGCAGATGTCAAGGGGCCTTACATAATTTGAAGTGGGAGGGGTGGTGGTGGAGGGGGGCTAACTGTCTTGTTGATATAAACGAGGAGGCTGAAAAGACGCTGGTGTGAGAAATATCTTAACACCAGGAAGAAAGTGGGAGTGTGAAACTATGTGCTTGCATATGTGTGACCTTTTCCAAATCACTGGCAACAGACGCAGACAGCTCTATGAATCAATAAGGTAAATTAGCATTGAAAGATGGAGATGACAGGCAGTAAAATTAGCTGTGTAACCTACTACACGACAAATATGAACTTCTGGATTTTCAACACGCGTGGATGTAGTGAAGAAAACAAAAACATTTAACTTGTCCTACCAATTAACTCAAATTTATATTCCTAATATTAAAGGAATAGTCCTTTTGAAGGGATGTTCTGTCTAATATAATGCCTGGCCAAAAAAAGGTCACGCACTAATATTTTGTTGGACCACTTTGATTACAGCACACATTCACTGTGGCATTGTTTCGATAAGTTTCCTAGACCAGACCAACTGCAGTAACCCCAGATCATAGCACTGCCCCCACAGACTTGTACAGTAGCCACTATGATGGATGCATCCTCAAAGATGATGGGTTTAAAGGGATCCCTGATTAGTTGCAACATTAGACTTTATTTGATAAACATTTATTTTAACTGTAAAATAAAGACTGTAAAAATACTGTAGGCTGTTCAGTTTTTATAATTTTTAAAAATATATTTTAACACGGACGAAGCCATTTTATTTACACACAAAGCATTCTGGGTAAATGATGACATGGATAGGTCCTCGGTGTGAGCGAGCTATATCCACCCTGAAGGTTAATCTTGGACAATATCTGATGATCGACTCTTTTAAATGAAACCAGAGAGYGTTGACAGAGAGGAGAAGGTAGAAATGACTCAGCCTGGAACTGAAAATATGGATGGAGGACAACAGAGCTGCTTCATGGAAGAASAACCTCAGCTTAGCCTGTTAGCCTTTGTGCTAGCGCTGACACTATATTGCCTTATATGTATTAGATCGGTGCTAGCGCGAAAAACAAGCTAAACTGAGGTCCTCCATCCATATTTTCAGTTSCAGGCTGAGTCATTTCTACCTTCTCCTCTCTGTCAACGCTCTCTGGTTTCATTTAAAAGAGTCAATCGTCAGATATTGTCCAAGATTAACCTTCAGGGTGGATGTAGCTCGCTAGCAGCCTCGCACCGAGGACCTATCCACGTCATCATTTACCCAGAATGCTTTGCGAGTAAATAAAATGGCCCCGTCCGTGTAATATATTTTTAAAATTTAGTTTCAAAATTATAAAAACAGCCCACATTATTTTTATAGTCTTTATTTTGAAGGTAAAATATATGTTTATTAAAAAAATCTAATGTTACAACTAATCATGGATCCCTTTAATAATACATTGAACAGTTCTTAACCCATTTTTAGTAGTTTCTGAAATCTCCTTATGTGTTTTCTCTGCTTGATGACAATGATTGGACCCATCTCAAACAGACAGTCATAAGTCAGGTCAGGAGTGGAAAACAAGACAAAAGTTCAGGCTAGACTAATGACTAGCCAAATGCTTGGCTGAAATGATGATCGTGTCCTCACTATTAATCACTATAAGACAAAACATCACTTCAAAGTTGACTGGACTGTCTCTTCAACGTCTAAGTTATAGACATCATTTTGCACCAGATCATGAATAATTGAAAGCAGGATGGATAAAACTTTGTTTTTTGATGTTTTTGTGTGCACGACCCRTCCAGGGGACTGACTTGTCCATCTTTACGATTCCAATGACAGGTCTGAGGATTGCATGCACAAACCAAACACACTTGGTGGAACAGAGGAAATCTTTTGGGTGGAGGCTGTATTATGGATGGACTTAAAGAGATTAGACAGGGAGCTGCTTTACCTGCAGTGGACGCTGCTTGTCCTGGCTCTTTGGAGATTTCAGGCCACAGCCTGGCTGCTGCAAGAGTAATTGCCTCGCCGCTTGTAGAGCCTGGGAAGAAGAGAGCACAACACAACAGACGGTGTGAGAAAACAGAGCGAAAAGGGAGGAGACAGTGAAAAYAAACTAGTAGGTTTCTTGAAGCTGACAGTTGAGATAATTCACTTTAAAAAAAAAACACACAAATCAGGTGCTTGTTGCTGGAAAAAACTGATTTATATAAACGTGTTTAACACGACACAGAATATRTTTTCGAAACATTTCATAGAGCTGTGATCAGGGATAAACATTTGTACTGAGCACCTCTGAAGAAGAAGACGGAGGGGGTGGTGAGAGGAAGGGGGAGAAAATGAAGGCAGAGTAGAATTGACCTGTCTAGTGTGTGCTCAGCTGAAATATCCACTTCTTTCTGCAAATTACCACCACATTTGCATATTCATAATATCAATTTGAAGTAGAGGCAGCACCATGTGAAGTGTCCCTGGGAGCTGTAATTAAAGTTGACAAAATCAACATCAGATTACATTTGGACTGAATTAACAAGCAGTCCGGGTTTTACACTATGCATTAAGGGTGCTTATGAGCAGAGGATGGGAGATGGATAGAGAGATTAATAGATTGGTTGGGAAAGGCAGACCTTTTCCTGTCTGATGAAATTAGTTTGCAGCTGTTTACACACGTCCAGAAAGATTTCAGAGTTTGCGTTGGTAAATTCCAAAAAAAAAAAATCGTCATCGATCCACGTTGAAGTGTTTGTCCGAAAACAATTTGCTGAGAATCCAAGAAGTTTGACATGTGCTGTGATTTATTTCTGCAGGGTTTGACGGGATTATGGCTTCCCCCGCTTTTTTTTWTTTWWATTTTTTTGTCTGTGTGCTCTGTGTGATGAGCGAGTCTTAGCTTAACAAGTACAGTGGCAGCTGGGCTCACAACTTCCCTCTGATTCCTCAAGAACAAGATGAGAGAGGCTGGCTGAAAGGAACACTGTGCACAGGTGCTCCACACAACAGAATAACTTGTACTGTTTCAGGCCCACGAGCAGGAGAAGTGGGGGTGCACATACATCCACAACACAACTTCACAGGTGTTTATGCTTTTGATGTAAAAAAAAAAAGAGAGAGAAAAGGATGAATAGAAAAGGCGATAAAAAATAAAACTCAGGTGCAGGGTGACACTTCCTCAAGAATCAGGGGTGCTCATTTTATTCTGGTGCTTGCCAGTATCCATGACAACGGCAGCTTTGACAGGGCGTGCATATGGCTCGGCTCTACCAGCTGGTGGGAACAATGTTTGAACTAGTACATYGAGAGCCTGAGCAAACAAGGGGAGAAGACAAGAGACAGAGGAAAGCATAAAAAAGGAGGAGGAAAAAAAAGTTGCCATGTCTTAACCCCTCTGGGAACACACACACACACACACATGCACACCCCAACACACACACACTTCTGCTGATCAATTATGAAAAGACAGAGCTGGGGAGGTGCCTTGAGAGGTGGGGGTGCTGGGGAGGGGGCTGTCTGGCTGCTCAGGAGGAGCCAGGGCTTCTGATCTACAGTAAACAAACACATTACACTGGAACTGGGTCCTAACTGCATTGATCCGTCTCCTCTGTAAGAGGAGCCCAGTCGCCACTAGTTTATATATATATGTGTGTGTGTGAGTGTGTGTGTGTGACGTGRCATCTGTGAGCTAAGCCTTGGATTTTCCTCAGTGTTGTATAAAGTACCACAAAGTGATACTTGAGTAAAAGTACAAGTATCTTACCAAAAAATTACTTTGATAAAAGTTAAAGTCTCCTTTAGGAATATTACTTGCATAAAAGTCTTAAAGTATCTGATATTTTTGTACTTAAGTATTAAAAGTAAAAGTATTGATTTAAAACGAGCAGTTAGATTTTCTGTAATGACATTTACTAGGAGGTGACCTCCCCAAAACAATGCAGAAATGACTATATTGTATTAAAATAATTAATTTATGTTAAATTTAGGATGCACTAGTCTATCTGTTTCAGTTTATTTCAAGGGTGACCAAAACTTTTCCCCAAAATGAAAATCTATCTGACGGCTGCGGCCAAATACAATAATATAATTCATGAAATACAAATACTTCTTAAGTACTGTCCTTTTATTTTAATGTTTATGTCCTGCTGGAGTGTGACAGGATTTGTTTGTGTACAAACTAATACGAAATCAAAATTTTATATATTTATACTTCTCATTCAGTCATAATTAAGTTCACTCTATCTAGGAAGTACAATTTATATGGATAGTATTTATTTTTTTACAATAACAAGCTGGAATGAAAACAAGCAAAAATGAAATAAAATTAATGACTTTCTACTTCTTGCCTTTTTAAAAAATGTAAGGAGTAGAAAATACAGATAATTGTGTGAAAACATAAGAAGTAGAAGTAAAAAGTAGGCTGAAAATAATTACTCAAGTAAAGTACCCAAAAATTCTACTTAAGTACAGTAACAAAGTATTTGCATTTAGTTACTTTRCAACTCTGCTTTTCCACAAAACACACATCTGTAGTGAGCAAACACACACACAAAAATGTGCACAGTAAGTTTTGTCGAACAAGATGGGAGGGAAATCAAACGTTTTTTCCTTCCTTTCTGTACTGAACATAAAAGACAACATAAACTCCTGGAAAGCAGCCAATCGCTTTGCTAATTAAAACACAGGGCCCAATTAATCTCAGCATGATTGGTGAATCAAAGTAATTATAAGGCTTATTGAGTCCCGCACACAGTAGTTAGAGGGGAGGCTGCTTGATGAGTGCGGCTCAAGGTAGTTGTCGGGGGGTGGGGTGGGGGGGATGTTTATCCGTGTGCGAATCAATAATGRCTCGCTGCGTTGTACCCAAAGTCAGGAGAGCCGCTCGATATATGACGCACGGTCAAGAGTACAGAGGAGGAGGTGTTTTTCAATGTCCTTCCCATATCTAAGCCGTGGAAATATCCAGGGAGGTGTGTGTGCATGAGGAGGGGTGAAACAGAGAGGCTTATTAGAAAAGAAGTCATAGTGAGCACTTCTCCAAACATAACACGGACCTTATCAACACCGGACAAAACTTTTTTTTTTTTTCCACGGTGGCTTATGTCTCAAACCGTCTGTCACCTCCAATGTGGAATTGGGGTTAGCCATTTTTCTGGTGTGGAAAGGAAGGAGGGGATAAAAAGTTCCATCCCTTCCTGTTTTTTTATATATTTTTTTTTACCTGCTCAGAGTATTCAGCCATTACAGTAAAAAGCACCAATTTGCGCCACCCACTTTTCACGCCGCATAGATGGAGCGAAAGCCYATCTGAGAGCACAAAAAGCTGCAACTACCTCGGAAAAGTCATCAAAAGTTTTGCTGAAGAGCTGCCAGAGTGGACGAAAACACCGCCGCGAGCAGATGCGCCATCTATTTAACCTGGGTTGCTATGCACGAAAAAAAAAATGACATTCCCAGTCTATTAATTCACACATTGTATAAACAGCACAATGTGACACATTCTTAGAATGAGAGAGCAAACCAGACAGAGGCCCTGCTATATAAATAACAAGGCACTCAGAGGCATATTTGATGTTGATATCCATCACTGAGGCTGGAAAGAGGGGGGAAGAAAAAAAAAACACGGGGAAGGAAAATAACACAGAGCGACTGAGACCGYGACACGGGGATCCTTATGAAAATAAGATTCAGCCCAAATGGATCTGGTGTAATTGGTTTCAGATAGTGAGGTCGGCAGAAAGGCGATACAGGCAACTATTATGCGAAACGGACTGAGAAACAAGAATGTTTACACAGGCATTCCTCTCCTACATTAATAGGCATGCAGAGATCACTAGAAAGGGCGAAAAGGAGAGAGTGAGAAGAGGCTGACAGAAGAAGGAGCGGCAACGGAGGAAAAAAAACACACCTTCAACCCCCCCACTACCCCCACTCTACTTTCTTCCCTCCATACACAACTGTAACTCTACACAGGAGATGGTAATAAGCAATGCACYTTTGTAAGGAGCATGCAAAGAACTTAAACAAGCATGAAATACATCAGTGGGAGCTTCATAACCGGGCCAAACCATTACAAATCTCCAGATTGCTTATTGCATGGGGTGCTGCTGCTGGAATAAGCCATAGACAAAGAACGTCACTCTTTCAAATCCACACGGAGACGCCACAATATTCAGCCATGACATTGGCACTGGATGTATTTGAGAGGCTGTGACATTGTGTTTGGACAGTGCAGATCACTTCCTGGCTCAAATCACACTGGGAGCTGTTGTTATTAAGGGATTTAGCTGATATTGGGATGATGACACAGGCATGTAATAATCTGCCCCCAACAGGTATTTCCTGACAGGATGCTGCCTCTCGGTTCAGAAAAAAAAAGCTGTAAACACGACGCAGAGTTGTTGATCGAAGCCGGCCTGCATCACGCTAACATGGTTTATCTCAAGTGTGCTGAACAGATGTTTAGTGTGTGTTGCTCCCGTTCGCAACATCAAGCTGTCGGCCAGAACAACTCCACATGAGCTGACAGCTCCAACAACTCACACACACGCGCGCATGTACACAACTGATGCATAAGCACATATATGTACACACTGTGCTGCATCACTGAGCTTGGGTGTCTGCTTCCAGGAAACAGATTCAGAAGGAGGGGAATAAGGAACAAATGTGTTTTAATCAATCACATAGAGACTCGTGCCGTGGAAAACAAGGCACGRAAAAACAGTTTAGGCTGAACAAACAAACATGGCTGATTGGATCGGGGCTGCAGGCTTGTTGGCGGGAAAAGATATGCGCTCGCACTTCACACCAAAATATTTACACCTTATCTCCTTGTGTTACTGGATTCGGGGCAGATGGATGGAGGGATACAGAAATGGAGGGGCTGGCTAGAGAGGATAAACAAATCAGAAGAGAAGATAGGGGGACGAGATGTCCTACGCAAAATGTGAATGAAAAAGAAAGGGCCGGAAAGTAACYCATCCATACAAACGGAAAGACTCTTATCCTTTTGTAAAGGTCAGAGCTGCCAGCGGCACTCTACTAAAGCAGTTTAATATTACTTATACAACGCAAAAGCATCAGTCATGTTTTCATGGTTTAATACTAAAAAAGTTGCACTTTTTGTTGTAAACGTGTCGCAGCTTCACAGTTTGGCCYGGAAAGCTGCAGGACAAATGCACAACCTCAATAGCATCAAAAATAAAGTTCTAGCGGAAGATTTGGGTGATTTTTCAGWTAATGTCTCTATGAAACAGAACAGGAAACAAAGCAGGGAGGGGGAAAAAATGGGGAAATTTGGAAAGTATGCAGAAGTAATGAGCATTTTAATGTATGACTCAATAAATCAATAGTCCACGGAGAATCTGCCTGGGCCTCAGGACGGAGGTAGAAACTTGCAGCAGAACAATAGGCTTCTGTGTACCTCTGCCGTCAGATTTTCAGCCGCTTCAGCTCCATCTGTCTCTACAGCTCCTGCGCTAAAAATACAAGAAAACTTTCTTATGCTAATTCGCTTTGTTGCACTTTTTCGTTCTTAAAAGAAAAGGAAGCTTTTGTGAAGAAATTGTGCAACTCTTCACCATTTAAACTGTGCAACCCGTTCTCCTCCTCCTCCCTCCCTCACATCACAATATTCATTTCTTTTCTTTCCTCCCCTTCTCTCCCACCTATCTCACCTCTTGTTTATTGATTCTCTAGATTAAGAATTCCTAGGGTGACGGATTGTAACACACAAGCATCAAATTATTTTGGGGTGTGCTTATTTGCTTTTCCCTTGCATCTATTTGGCCTGTGTCTGTAGACAATTATGCCTACCCAGCCCCAGACTCAGGTGCTAATAATGAAGGACAAATAGAATCGTATGTGTAAACTTCTCCCACTGATGAAAATTTATATTAACTTTCTACCACAGTAAACAGAGCTGCATAGCTACACCGTCCCCGGAGGACTGATGAGATGAATTTGCTGGCTCCTGCCCCAGGAAGAAAGCTTGTGTAGGAGAGACGAGTGCTGCCGGTGAGAGGGACTCAGAGGTAACTCCATTGTGTAACCTCACACTTTTTTTTCCCTCTCTCTCTCTCTTTCTCTCTAACAAAGACAAAACGTGGGTCTGTTTTGCTGATTGTGGATCAGAATTGTGTGTCTAAGAGTTGAATACACACCAATATGTATGTGTCTTCTGAGACACTTGACAGGCCAAGCCAGTAATAACAAAAGAGCACAGCCTGTTGTTTTTCACTTCAACCACTGACATTTACTAACATCTAAGCCCACACAATTGTCACCATGGATATTCTGTGCAAATATACATCAGTTAAAACAGAGGCGAACAATGTTTTTTCAGCTTTCAACCAGCTGAACTGAGGCAGAATTCAAAACTCTCAACTTTTTTCTAATGTTTTTAATGTTTTTTCCATAAAGCTGACTCTAAGCATTCATAAGTTTTAAAGGGGCAATATCATGTAAAATCAGCTGTTTTGAGTTTTATATCATGTTATAATGTTATACTCTCATAAAAAACATGCCCAAAGCCTTGCTTTGACTCATTCATGCATGTTTGAGAAATCCTGCAGCGTTTTTAGGAAGCCATGCTGTGGAGCAAAACGACAGGTGGGGACTAGAAACACCCCGGGACGTGTCTTTAAGCCGAACTTCCTGATGGCAGAGTGCACCCCCCACCCCCACACACCCCGCCCATGACTCCTGCAGGCTTTCGGGTGAAAGTGAAAGTGAAACCTAACTGTCTGCTGAGCTCTCAACATTAGTTCTCACTCAGTGAAGCTCTTTTCTACTGAGCCCACGAGGGGACATGGGGGATATTTTTTTCTTTTTGCATTCCCGCGCAAAATTATCGAGTTATCTCGCAAAAGTCATTAAACACTGTTGTGCCTGTCGGTTTATTAACAAATTCACATGTTTACCATTAGCGACTTACCCTACTACTTTAATTCAGCTTCAGAATGAATATATCACACAGCCACGCATGGAAGTATGTCATATGCTGATATTTTAACACAGTGCAGTCACGCAACATCAATGTCGATTTCACGAACTTGTGGCGACGCATCCTGTTTTGGTAACCGGATATTTCAAAATAAAAGTCTGATTTAATTCAGTTCTTATACAAATCAAACTTTTGTGAGGTAACACAAAAGAAAAAAAAATCCCCCCATGTCCTGTCGCGGGCTCCGTACTTTTCAGATTAAAAATACCTTTGAGGAAATGTATTTTCAGATGCCAAGTAAACTGCATCAAGGCAGCCCCCCACCCCTGCGAGCGCAACCCCCCCGCACTGAAATGGGCAAAACTGAAGCAGTTTAGAAGAGGAAGTGATGAGAAGATAAGTTTATTTTCTATTTAAGCATAAAAAAAGCATTTTAATAACAGTTAAAGGTGACATAGATACTTTATTATGGTATATTATTTAAATGTATGCCGGAGAAACACATAATATTGGCCCTTTAAAGATTTAGCTTAAAAATCCATGCAAACCTATAAAAGGTCATCCATTTTTTTAAATGAGTGCCATTTAGATCTGCACAACATATAACTACGGTTAAACTATTTTTCAGTTTGTTTAGTCTGTTAGGTTTTATAAAACTTTCCTGATAATTACAATAAAACAAGCAAAACAACAAAATAAGCCTATTTCTCTTCTTTAAACACTCATCCACCTACATATTGCCTGAGTGCATCTTTTCTAGTGTTTTTGTCACAAGAAAAGTCAGTTAAAAGTAAATCACAGCACACGTTTTGTTTGAAATGAGTCATTTCAGAACATGAAATGAATTTTCTAAAAAAATGGTTTTAAAACTATTAATTTCTTTTCTGGACTTTGTAGGCTGCAGTTTACAGGAGCTCAGTTACTGGAAAACCAAAGTCATAAACTGGAATGACTAACAGGGAGGGTTGCATGCAGAACAGCAACAAAAAAAGGTTCAGATTCCAGTGGAAAACATCCTAAAATGTGAAAAATTAGTGCTTCAATTTTCTATAAGTATAAACCAATTTGTCTGACACGTCTTAAGGAGCTTTACTGAGAGATAATCGGTTCTCATTGATCTTTTCAGATAATCACAAACAAATTTATATGATTTTAATGGAGCTTGTGTTTGTTAAAGCTCATGCTCTTTAAAAAAAAAAAGAAAAAAGTTCGAGGGCTACTGGCAAGCTGATTATGCCAAAAAAGTAATCAAAACAAATGGAAGCAGCTAAAATAAATTGTGTTGACATGCTCATAAAACTAAAACTACTTTATCCAATCCAATGTAAGTAAACTGACTTTAAGTGCATTTATTTTCTATTAAAAGAGGTTAAACAGTGCCTGGTACCCAGATTTCTCTTTATACAAGCCAAACAGCATGTAGAAGACTTGCTTTTACAGTCTGTGCACCATCACGCGCGAGCCGAGCCCGCGTGCTGATTGAGTTCTTCTTCATCTGACCCTGTCTTGGGGGCTTCTGCTGCTGCGGGTCAATAATACGAGTGTCTGTCTGTCTCATCCTGCAGAGCTCAGGTTAAGTGTTGAGTCTAAGTGTTACCCTCTTCATGCGGTCGATGAGCGAGAGAGGACCTGAGCTGTAAGTGAACTCACCTCGCTCATAGATGTAGCAGCTTTTTTATTTTTTTAAGTGTGATAACTTTTTACACCATTCTTCTTGGAAACTGAAATAAATTGGGACAAAAAGTGTAAAGGGGTTTTATATTTAAAAACACAACTATCATATTTATTCATGTATACTACGATCTCATGTATAATACGACCCCCCCCCTTTTTGAGCGTAAAAAGCATAAAAAATGTAATCCTCAAACTACCTCCAGACTTCAAGATTTTTCAGCCTTTGCAGTCTTTATACATATCAGTAAAATGATCATTGGACTGTTCATTTTATTTTAACAACATATGTACTAAAAGGTATTTTGACAACAAATATATATCAGCTGTAGCAGCATCATATGAATTCTGGCATTTTACACAGTCCACCAGGAGGCGCCAACACAAAAGTCAGAGACTTCACATGAGATTTGGGCCATCTTCTGGGGGAAAAGCAGATTACTTCCTACTCGCGAGCGCCCCCTCTGGTGGGGAAACGTTTTTTCAGGGATACAAACTTTTTCAGAACACCGGTAGACGGCAGCCATTACAGATGAACATGTGTTTGTTGTTGTTCGAGCAGCGGCCCCGTCACACGCTAATGTCATTAGTTTATTATCATAACTAAGGTGAGGGAATACCCCCCCCCCCTTTTTTTTTCACATCATGTCGCCTGCCTGGATCTGTTATCTCGCTCTGAAGCACAGAGGTAAGCTCGTTTCAACTGCTTTATACGACATGGTCTCATTTCCGGACTCAATAATTTTGAGAATGAAGCCGATATTTCAGTTAAGTAAAAATATTTATCCGAGTATAGTACTACCCCCCAACTTTATGGATGATTTTATGGATTAAATTTTACGTATTATACTTGAATAAATACGGTTACTCGTCTCTAAAAAAAATCAACAAAAATCAGGTCAAAAAACAGCCACTGCCTCAGCCATTGGGCAGGAAATGGATCACATTTATTCCACCTCTCCTCTCTCAGCCTTGTTGCTTATGTAACACCTGTGTTTTCATGTCCTTCTCCTTATCCGACTCCTCCATCCACTGTGCTTTGTACCACGGTGGTCGTCTTGTGAATATTCCAATTACGGCGATGTGTGTTTGACCTTTAAGCGAGCAGGAGAAGATACAGTTATCTACCTTCTTCTGTGACACCCGGAGTCTGTCAATCAGCAGTCAACCACCACCACCGGCACAGGCTACTCGACTGAGCTGATTCTAGTGAAATGTGTGTTTTTGTTGCTGACAAAGACTGTGACTAGAGTAAGATAGAAAAAAAATAAGAAGCTTAAAGAGTTTCAGTATTAAAAAAAAAGAAAGTGTTGACTAAATGAGGTTTGAACACAAATACACAAACCAACTGGCACACACACAAATGAAAGAGATGTTAAACCCATTTTTTCTTTCTTTCTTTAATCTTCATCCAGCTTGACTGCGCCTTACTTCCATAAACAAAGAGTTTTTTTTTCCCAACAGCATCCCATATCACGCTTCTAAGAACAAGCAAGCGTGAGCAGAATCATACTTCTTCGGTTTCATTCGCGCGCCCGCCCTTTTCCAAAAGGCTAATCTACATCTTTCATTGAATCAAGGATGGAAATTCACAAGAAATGCTTCTTTTTCAATTTCATGCTGAAGTAGCTCAAGTTAGTGGATGTAATTTCTCCTAACAAGAAAATTTATCACTCTGTCGCACTCTTAGGCCAGCTTTGTGAGAAAGACGCCGACGTTTTTTTTTTTCTTTGCTTTGGGTTTTGATAAATGTGCCAAAAGCATGATCACTCCCTTCATAACACTCCATACAAGGACAGAACAATTACAGTGGTCTATGCTTAAAATTTGCATGAAAGATAAATGACGTATAATTTAAGACTTTGATATAGACATTACTAAATGAAGAAGCTGAGTGGAGGGGCGTTCTTTCATACATGCTGCAAAAAAACAAAACTTTGAGGTCTAAATCGTGATGGTTTGAAAAAAAAACATTCAATTTTGTGAGAAATTCTCTTCTTGCATGTTTAAAACCTGTGCCAACAGAGATGTAGTCCCTCGCTGTGACAGAAAGGCAGACTAACGGTGCAAAAACTCCTACAAATCCATTTGAAGTTTTGTGCAAATTAGGATTATCGGGTTCACGGTGAATTGGATGATGAAGTCCAAACAGGTGAAAAGGAATGCATGAAGAACAGTTAACGCAGAAACAATACCACGCTTGGCCAAGCCACCRGGCCAATGTATATTTATCATGTAAACTTCTGATAAATGCATATGCAGAAACAATCAAATCTCTGGGTTCCCATTGGAAGATTTTTTGCACATTGGGCTCAAGCGTGAAACCAATATCAGCTTAGTGTCTACTCAAGCTTGAAGTGCCATGCAGAGCGTGTTCTGCATATGCTCATGGGCGTCGTTTTTATCAGGGTGGAACAAGCAGCTTTTCAGTGCTATCACTGATCAATTCGTGCGAGTTAAGTCTCCCGCGTGGGGTAAATAAGCAGCGGTTAAGTCTTGATGAGGAATGGCAGGCTGTTTGAGTGGGAATACAGGCTTGAGAGAGGCGGGCCTGTCTATCTCTGCAGCAATGGACGCCTCGTGTCACTTCCATCATTAACCTCAGACTACAGTACATCTCATTCTCTGCATCTCTTCAAAACAAATGCTCTGTTTACTCTTCAAAAGAACTCAATTTTCGAGACTTTCCACATGCTGGGCTGTTTACAAGATTTCCACACTTTGAGAAACAAAAATAAATAAATAAAGTCTGACAATATTAAAAGATGGCAGTCCACCAGAAAGAACCAGACGTTGGCTGATAAACTAAAGCACCCGGCAGCTTTAGCTTCCAAAGCCTGCAGTGAAGAGTGCCAAAGCTAGCACTAAGTGACATGTCAGCGAGTTTGTCTGTTTGAAGCGTTCAATTCCCCCCGGCCTGAGCTTATTTACTGCATTTGTATGAAAAGCTGTGAAGAGGAGAGGGCTGAGAGCCAGTCTGCCTCTCTTACATATGTATACGGTGTTTTGGAGGCAATGCGTAAAGAGCAACTCTCCTTGCGGACGGGTAACGTTACAACTACAAACAACCTGGGAGAAGGCTGGAGCCATAAATACATTCARAAATAGGTCAGGGATGAAGGTAATCAGAGCAGCAAAGAGTGTTAACATGTGCAACAACCCCAAAAAAAAGCTACGATACCTGGAATCTGTTAGCAAAGATTCAGGGCGCATTAAAGAAAAGCACCAGTGACATTAAAGATGCTCCTTCCTTTCGCTAGTCGTCATCTTAACCAGATTTGCAGTCATTTCATTATTAGTTAGAGAAGTGGAAGWGGGGTACACACAACAAACCATCGGGCATGCGTTTCAGACTCTGATTTGTTACTATTCATGACTAAAGCAGAGAGGAACTGTAATACTAGACATGCTTGTTAAATTCACAACACTCCAAAGCTGCCTTCTAGCAAATCCTGTCTTTTGGTTGTCAGCTTAAGACAYCCCGGCATATGCATATGTAGGATTTTTAAGCTCTGTTAAATGGATAGCGGTGTCGTGGCCTATCAAATGACTATAAGCCACTTGCCTTTTTTGGGAAAGGAAAAAGAAACATTTAGAGAGAACGCAGGCAGCAATGCGTTACCTTTTATGAATTGGAAAGCACCCACCAAATAATTTTTTGTGGCCTTTTTTCCCCTGTTAACTTCATATTAGACTAAAACAGAGGCATCTACATGTCTGCTTCCAGCTTGTGTGTGACAGTAACACCCTGTCCAAGTATATTAATGACTGTTTAAGCTGGTGACAGGGGAGTGGCAACAAACAATGACAGAATGTCTGTTATGGATGATGCACCATTCACCACCAAGTCAGTTTGCAAATAAATTGTTGTGGAGGGTACTGAGGTGAAGCAATTGCTCAGCCCTCTCAGAGAATGTGCAGCGTGTGTGTGTGTGTGTCTTTATGCACGTGCTGTGTATGTGCTCGAGCTTTTTGTGAGTGGACGTATAGATCCAGTGCCATTTATTTCCCAGAGCTGGACCAGGGCGGTTAGAGAGGCGTGAAAGGAAATGAGTTGTGAAGTGGCCATTGATCCTGGCCTGAACTAGGTTAGCTCGAAACAGCAAGATTATTGGCCACAGTATGTGCAACTCAATGGCTGCCTCTTATTTACACAAAGGTGGTTAATCCTGACCGGGACATTTATCACGGAGACACTGCACTGCGTGGGACAAAAGCGGAGGACAAAGGCAAAAACACAGTCCAATTAAAGGTCTAGCACTCTTTGAAGGAATGCATACCGCATGGAGTTAAATTCATTTGGGTCAAATCTTAAAAAACTGCGTTATCTCGCGTGATATTGTGAGATTTTGMGAGATGTCAAAGGGCTGACAGAATACGTTCAGAATGGTTTCCAGCTACTACCATCAATATCTTTATAATTGGCAAAGTTGTAGACATTTTTAGTGTTTTTTTTAAGGGTCAGTCGACTGTGGTGGCCATCTTTAATGGGGTTAACTCCAAAAGTTAATCAGTTTTAGATGTACATCAAATGATTACCTGCTCAAAGTTTCATTAAAATCCATTCAGTGGCTCAGGAGATACTTTGATAATAGACAGGTTAACTTCAGTTTAAGCAGGGTTCCTACAGCTTCAAGGCAAGTTAAATTTAGGACTTTTTAAGACCTCTTTAATGCCACTTGAAATCAAATTTAAGACCAATATCTCAAACACAAATGGGGAAAAAAACTGTTAGCAACAATTTTACCCAAATGTTACTTTTTACACAAACCAAATAGTTGCGAGAAGCATTTGGTTAATTATTTAAAAAGATSTAACTAATTATTTTAATATTTAACAGGAATTACAATCATCCAACTTACAATGTGTTAAAATCTTTAAGACCTCTGAAAGGTTGATTTAAGTCTTTTAAAGGCTAATTTTTAAGGATATGGGGGAACCCTGTAAAGGCAATAGTTTCTAAAAACCTATTTAGCCATTTTTGTGTTTTAGACGTTTGCTTCGATGTAGGGGTCATCTTGAATGGGGTTGAATTTAAAAATAAATCAACTGTACAATGACTCTTTTCTGAGATAAAAAAAAGTCCACTTGTTCACGAACTGGTTTGCTAACGCCACAGACAAATGAACATTCAAGCAAAAACACGAGAATGAAAAGATATTAAAGTCATTTAATGTTAAATATTTTAAAATGATAATTTACATGTGTTTTTTAGGAATCTAATATTTAAACATTTGTAAAAATACATTTGGAATAAACAGTTTGCTTTCTTCTATGTTACCGTCGACCTGTAACCTGCACTTCTTTGACGACAGCTCGACGGTAAAAYGCCGGTAAGTGTTCATTTTCAGCCGATCTCACTGCACCCCTCCCTCCCCATCCTCTCCTCCRCCGCTCCCTCTCCCACCGTCTCACTGTCCCTTTCTCCTCGTCTCTCTTTCAAGCCTTTTGCAGCTTGACATTTCGCCATGCTCTCGAGGGACGCCTGTGTGAAATGGAGTTACTGGGAGAGCGCCACTGTAAATTCCAGAAGGCCACATGTAATGTCTCTTAAACATAGATGGACAGCCCAGGTTTCAAGGAGCTGAGAAATAAGATGGGAGACCAAAAAGAAGGAAAAAAAAAAAGGTGGGGAGACAGATGGAGCGCAGGAAGAAGAGGTGGTGTCTGGATAGATAATAGAATAATACTGTGTTTTTGTCTGGGGAAGGGTGAGCAAACAGTAGCTATGCTGTCATTCACATCCTATATCTTTAGTGTCATCGCGATGGGGGGAACTACAGGCCTATATGTCACAGGCCTGTATGTACTATTCTGTTGGGACTGTCTGCTGATAGCCAGGTTGGAAATAAAAAGAAGGATGGCTTTCATTGTAAATAGGTCTGACACTAGGATTGCCAGAGAAGAGCTGTCTTTTTCACTGAAAGGGGAAATAGTTTTACAAAGACATACAGTACACGCTGCTTTCCTAACGCTCCTTCTGCCTTTAAGCCTTATCTTGGCCCAGACAATGATGGTTAACAAAGGACTCCTTTATGAAATCGTTCATATTTCAGCTGAGGTCTTTCTCCTGTCCTGAGAGGTGATTGATGCATCAGGCCAGGGCCGGTGTCTTATTTACACAGTTGAGTGGGGCAATCTCAGGCCTGAAAGATAAACCTAATGAGCTTCTTTGTGTAAGGGTGCAAATGAGAGACACCATCCTCCCACCCTCCTTCCCTGCTCCATCCAAAGGGACAGTGTGGGTGATTAGGCCTTTAAATTATGCTCAAGGGCAAAGCCCAGATTTGCATCTGAGGTGTGTGTGTGTGTGTGTGTGCGCAGTGTGTGTGTGTGTGTGGGGTTTCTCAAATATGGTACAAAGAGACAGACAGGAAGGCAGGTGAAGGGCAGACAGAGAAAGATGCTTGAGGCTTGTTTGCTGGAAAGTGATGGTAGGTGAAAACTAGGTGTCGGTATTTTAGACAGTGCCAACAGTGTAGACTAAACAACAAACTTGAGTTGTTATAAGACAGAGATGAGCTCATGTATACGTCAAGTGTGTACTCAGGCTCGCACACAAACGCACACAAAAAACACACACGCTGTCATTTTGTCCTTTGTCTGTGGGAGTAACTTTCTCCCTAATGACTTTCATTTTAGGGAGAATTTCATTTGCCCCTAAACCCTAAATACTACCCATCACTTGCTGTCAGATTTCTCATCTTTTTTTTTTCCTGCAGCTAAACAGCTCGGAAGGCAGGTTAATTGCTGTCACTCTCAAGTTGGACCACTGCCTACCTCTCGTGTAGCGACAGGGGCAGCCTAGAAGTAAGATGGCACCTTGGTGCACTTATTGTAATTTATGTCAAAATGCTGCAGTCATTTAAATATAGTTGGATCGTTTGCATTTTGCTGCATCATGTGCCTCAGGAAAACAGTAAAATGCAYACCTAACCAGCTTACCAATGTGTAAACCCTTTCCTCTGACAGTTCTGCTGGCTGCATTTTATAAGCAAAAGTAAATATGCATCATAAAACATGCAAATACACCTTTATTATTAAAAATAAATAAATAAGTAAACACGTTGCATTCCTTGAATGAATTCATATTGCACAAAAYTTTAAACTAAGATTGTTTTTTGTTGAGAAATATCAAAGTTATAAATGTTTTGGTCAACCTTATAAATAATACGCACAAGCTTTGATTTGCTCTGACTGACTGCTAAAATCACACCAAATTTTAGCTTAATATTCACAAAAATCACTGAATAATTGAATAACGTCAAGTCAGCCATCTTGAATTAGGTTTAATCCAGGCTTTTAGGTAGGATTTTGGTAGTGAGTGTCGACTCTTTAAGCTTCCCCATACCTGCGATTTTACAAAGCTCACGGAAGTTTACAAAATTTACGCAGCCACTGTTCAAAAGAATGTCCCAACACAGACGAGCTACATCTAATGGCCAGAACTCTGCAGTTTTCACTCATTTACAGGCCAGCGGTCACTC
>NW_013952560.1:341387-343031 GCF_001266775.1 Austrofundulus limnaeus | reverse complement strand
AAAAAAAACTGTCTGACCTAATAAAAACTAATTATCTGCGTAACATTGGATTATCATGAAAACTGGTAAGAAAATTAAATAATAATCTACAAACTAAAAATATCCACACAATTTATTTATATTATTTTGATGGTTAACTTGTAAGCAAAAGTTGTGAATTTGTTTAACTATAATAAGTAGTATGAGAAGTTCAGCCACTTTGGATTGAGAAATTAAATTGTTTTGATGTACAGGTACTGATTTCTGCTCARACTGATTGAGTAATAATTAAAAACAAAACAAAACATTGAAACAGTGAATTGGTCAGTCTTACAGAATTGTCACAAAAATCGTATATAAAAGCTCTGTTTTTACGGCACTCCTCCCTGCTTGATCCCCATTATTTACTTACTCAATATTTTTTAATCCATTCTTTACGTTTAGCACCAAATTAAGTCTAAACATCATTTGTGAGATTCAACTCATGTCCAATTCCACCATATTTGTTTACATACAGACTATAGTCAGCCTGAAGTTTGTGATTCCAGCTTCCATGTAGTTTTCTGTGGTTTGTTTACATTGAGTGCATGCCCGCTTTTTAAAAGGCTTTGTCGTCGTATTAGAACAACAACCCTTCAAACTTCAATGCRGTAAAGAAAAAAAAAGTTTTATTTTATAGTTGGCCATGAATACCTTTAAGAAACATCTCAACTTTAAATATTTGAATATTTGGTGTCCCACAAGCCTTTGGCCGAGTCTAAGGTTGTGAGACCTTAAGATGCTGCTTTTCTAATTATAGCTGTAGGAGGTATTTTGGAGCTGCTAGGTAATGGCAGAACCCATAGGGACAGTGGAGAATTCATCAGTGCTTATTATTAATCATCCCCCAGCAGCATGATGAGAGGCTGGAGCTTCTATACCCACTGGACCAGTCAATGTCATTCCAAGTGTGGGTAGAAAATTAAACCCAACAGCCTTACTTGGAAATGGACTCACAGCAAATGTGAACAGCATTTCTTTTAAATTGCAAGCATATATAAACAGAAAACGTCCACTTGCGGAGTAAACGCACCTGTCAACATCACAGCTGCTTTGTTCCGGCGAGCACATCTGCAAAACAACGCTCTTTAGTCTGGAAAACAATCACTCCTCCTTGAAATCTGGTTTCTCTCTGAAGACGAGCAGAGTGAAACTCAGGAGGGGAAGTGTGTGTGAATTTAGCAGCACAGGGCCCCCTTGCTTTAAAAAGCCTCCAGAGACCTGTTAGCTGGACTGCTCATTTCAATGTGTCTGTCTCAGAGGCTGAGGGAAGGCTGGCCCCTTTATGAGGCGCACACTGTCACCCACCCGGCCAACCCCACCCACCCAACAACACAACTCTCAGCCCGTCCCAGAGTTTTAACCAGATCCTTTATGCTTACATTGACTTTTTTTTTTTTTTGGTCATAGCTCTGTGGTATTTTAAAAGCACATTTTCTTTGTACTATTGTAGAGCTTATATTTTTTGGTGCACTTTACACGACTCATTTTAAAACAGAGACATTGAATTACTGTATTTATTCGTGTATAATACAACCCCCCCCCCCACATTTTTATCTTAAAAGCATAAAAAATGTAATTCTCATACTACCTCTAATTTCATATGGACTTCAGGATTTTTTAGCC
>NW_013952560.1:330001-340376 GCF_001266775.1 Austrofundulus limnaeus | reverse complement strand
AAATACATAAGTAAAAATATTTAACCGAGTATAGTACTACCCCCCAACTTTGTGCGTGATTTTATGGATTAAATTTTACGTATTATACTTGAATAAATACAGTAGACATTTTTCTTTGAAGGGGGGGTGTATTCAACTGCAGTAAAAACATTTCATTTCTTCACATATACATATTTATGCAGCATGTGAAGCAATTTATTAGGGGGGAAACTGAACATCTCTACTAAGTGAAGTTCTACAGACAACATRTTTATTAGTCTTTTTTCTTTGTWATCTGGTTAAATTATTTCAATTTCWTTCAGGATTCATTGAGGTTTGGCACCTACAGAAACAGTTCTTCACACTCAGAGTGCAACAGATGACCACAGTCAGATGTGTGTGTTGTGCAGGAAGAGCAGACCACTAAGGTTCTGCTGTGGATGGATGACAAGTGAGGATGAGAGCAGAGAAAGCTCCAGGACCTACCCCACCACCACACACACACACACACACACACAAACACACAAACTCATCAGCATCTTTTGTACAGCCCTGACCGATCTGACCACAGGGGTTCAGCTGCCTCCAAAAACACACACACACACACACACACACGCAAATCTACACTTCCATGAAAATTCTCATCACGAAAAAAAAGGGACATCATTACAAACCTGCGGCGTTGTCCCCCCCCACCCCCCACCTCCCAATCCACCCAGGAGCATGGCCCTCTGACCTAATCTCCCATTGCTCTTTTGGCAAACTGTCAAAGCCATCATTCACCATGAAAAGACAYGAGAGACACTTGACTCCTTTCCTCTGACTTTCACAACTCCTGCCCCCCAACCACCACCTCTCACCCCCCTCATTCACCCCACGACTTGCTCCGACTGAGAAGAACACATGGGCCTGAAAACAAAAACATCCAACAATTGAGAGCATTTAAAGAAGCAGTATTTTACTGAAAAAAAAAACTGTTTTATTGAAGAAAATTAAAGAAAAAGATTTGTTTTTATAAAGTGTCCTAATCAAAGATTTCTCTGTCAGTTGTGCGTCTGTATGTGAGACAACCTAGTGAGTTAGGAGGCCCTCTGGTGGAAACCGAGCTGCCATAACACACACACACACACTGGACAGAACGGACGGTGCGATGTTTTAACACATTCTTTCCCTTTTTTTCCCCTCCCCAAGCACACCTTCACGCTCACATGCACACACACGGCCTCACACTGCTGCTGCAAAAATAAATAAAACTTCTACGTGTGTAGCAAGTGATAAACAACACAAACAAGCAGTTTGCAGCAGATCCCATCATCTGCAGGTTAACAGCTACAAGCACAGCATGCCAACAGCAGAACAAACTGACGGGGGAAAGTTTACCAACAGCCTATTATATAAACACTGCTGCTTTCCACATTCTAAAAACAACACACACACACACAAACACAACAACATAATGATTCATTTTGCTTCCTGCCTATGTAGAACACCCCGGCAGCGCCTGAGCAGAGAGCACAGCAGAGCGGAGAGGGGGAGCACGACAGAGTGAGAGTGAGGCAGAGCGGCAGAGAGACGAGACGGGGGAGAAACACAACTTACCTGCTGTTGTTGCAGATGCAGCAGCTCGACTGTGCTTACTTCGCTGCTTGTGTCACCAGCGCTTGATCTCCCATCTCTACTGCCAGCCTCTAATTGGCTGCTGCTTAGGGTGCTCATTCCATTTTGACTCATTGAACTGTTGCTTATTGTCTCTGTGGCCGACTCCTGCATCATCATGATTTAAAACCTAGAAGTGATTAAGAGGCACCGGTTAGGGCTCTTCTTGTTACAATTCCCCCCGTTTTCCCTCCTGTTTTTCTTCTTTTTTCCCCCCACCTTCCTCTCTTTGCAYGCTTCCATTATCAAGCCCTTGGTCCCCATTTGCAAATTAAAGCATTTAAAGAAGAGGGAGGGGGGAAGGGGAAAAGGGGGGATGCAGGAGGAGCAATTATGCATTCATTGTGTAAATGAAGCAATACAAAGAGATGCGTGCCCCCCCCAAAAAAAAAGAAAAGAAGATGGGTTGCTACATATGGCAAATATGCGAATAAATAAATCACAAGGATTTGCTTTTTAAGCTATTACTAAAATCTTAATAAGTAATATATTTGAATAAATATGTGGCTCAGTTCATTACATCTGTATTTCTCTAACAGGAAAAAAAAAAGAGAAGCCCTCCTAAAATATTGTCCATCTTGAAGCTGTCTGCCTCTGGAAGTTGCCTAATGACGCAAAACTAATCATGCAAAATTAAAAATTTGGTGTTGGGGAGGAGGAGGCACCACATCACATGGTGCAGGGCTGGTGATGAACACCATAATAGGTTTGTCATTCTTGCTCTCTGCCTCGCAGGCTTCCATAGTGGGAAAAAAAACGCTTATATTTCATTTATTAGATTTTTTAATCTATTTTTTTCTTAAATCAAGTCTTAATAGATGATAGTGGTTTGTGACAATTTTTTTGGATTTAGATGCCATTAAACTAACATTTTATTTGTAATCAAAGTTTCAGGCAGGGATTTTTAGAGTAAATACATTTAAGAAATAAGTTAAATGTTTAAATTTCTTTTACTCAATGCAAAAGGACAAAAAAGACGAAAAGAATGGGGGAAAATATATCTCGAATATTACTAATGATTGTGCTAAAACAGCATAAATTATGCATAAAGCCTCCTGTCTTTCCAGTAATAAATGTTTTATCATTATCCCCAACATTTAACGCTCTGTACCTACGCCGGGGCAGAGAGGAGCTCCTCCAGCAGCAGTCGACATTCTCACAATAAATACAGAAAAAAAAAAAAAAACGCTCAATAGACTGCAGCTCTGGCAGAAATCCACAATTATGGATTCAACAGTCTCCCTATTTGGAAAAATGTTTTTCATATTTGAAAAAATAAATAATAAAGATAAATAATAAATTCAACACAAAGAACTTATGAAGTATTTTCTTTCCTACAATGTAAAATATGCAAATGTTTCAAATCGGATTTCCACAGCCTTTTTTTTTTGTGCCTTTTTCACCTTTTTTTTTTTTTTAAAACAGCCCGTTTTCCAATCTGCAAGAGCAAACCAGTACTCAGAACAACATTGGGGGGGTGAATGATGATTGTATGTGTTTGTGCCCAGCCAACAAGGGTACCGTGTGTATCCTTTGGCCCTGCAAATACAGTTTTAATAGAAGTGTGTACACGTCCGTGGCAGTGTTTGTGTGCGCCGGTGTGTGTTTGACGAGGGGCAGATACGGGGGGACAGGCCTTAAAGGATGTCCACAGCCAGGATAAACAGGATCTGAGGAGGGAGAACAAACAGGGCTGAGCTATTACACAGAGCAGGGGCGACAGCTGCCCGGGACACAAGTAAATAGGGAAGAGGCCAGGACGAGGCGAGCTTGTGAACAAACAGGCCCCTGTTTAACAGCGAGACGCTCGCCGCTGATGGAGGGAGACACGGTGAGAAAAGACAGGGGGACAGAAAGACAGGAGAAAGGAAACAGAGGGCGGGTGGGGGGGCAGTGGGAAAGAAAATAAAGGAGTGAAGGAGGGAGTGGGAGGGAAGAAGGTGGCAGGGTGGGGAGGGACGGGAGGGGAGACTGGCACAATGTGACATCCAATCCGGTGATGAATCTCAGCGTAAGAAACTCAAGGCTGCAGCCGAGATCAGCCGGCTAATAAGTATTCAAATTAGGCATAAATTTTACATGCCCAATGTTTAAAATATTCAGAGAAAGACTGTCTGATTGCCTTTACTACGATTTTATGAACATTCTAATGGAGCTCTCTTTTTTTTTGCGCTCTTTCTTAAACCGAAGAGGGATGTTCGGAAAACTTGGAAGATATACGAGACGAAGAAATAACCATTTTTAATAACAGCTGAATCGAATGCAAACCACCATCAAAACCCAGGGGAAAATTGCTTTTATATTATTATCAAGCTAATATTTTATCCACCTACATTTGATTAGTTATTCATAAAGTAACGTCGTGCAAAGAAAAGGTAAAGAATTTGTAAAAAAAAAAATCATGCAATCAGAGATAATGATTCGAATGAATTAATGAAAACCCACTGTCCAGTTAATCTCAACGCTCTAATCTCCTCCAAAATAAAAATCTGCGCAGTGTGACTGCAACACCCTGATAATGCAGATATATGCAAAGCATATTCGCAGAGATCAGATGGTGCTTTAACCTTAATGACAGCGGTGAGATAAATTAATTAGCCGTCTAAAGGCGGCATTCAAATCTGCCAATTAGAATGTCAATTAGAAACACAGCCAGGCTGCGGTGATGAGCGGGCGACCGCGCTGCGGCTCCGGCTGTGGGGGGTGATGGAACTGTCACAGCCAGGGAGACGTGCGCTCACGCAATACTCCAGAGAGACGGGGGGTGACAATACTCAGCACCTGAGGGTGTGACTGTGTGAAGCCAGTGTTTGCCACGGATCCGCCCGTGCGCCCTCGCCCCGAGGCATGGGGGGGTAGCAGCCCTGACCCTGGCTCAGCCTGCGCTGAACCAAGTGGGTCGGAAAGAGTCGCCGACGGTTGGGCCTCTGGTCAGAGCTGTGTGGCGCTGTCAGCTCGCCCACACGTGGTCSTGCGTTTTCAGCACACTCGCCGTTTCTTCAAGCCATAATCTTCCAATGAGGGTGAACCTAGACCACTTATTATCACGATCGGAAGCAGAGAGGAAGCCTGTGATTACCTGGTAATACGCTGCTAACGCTGTGGATGTACCCGCTCAGCGAGGGAAGATGATAGTGATACTCAGCGTTTAGGACATGGTTAACAGTGGCTATTTCTTCTAAGTTTAATAAAAAAAGAGAATTTCCACATGAAGCAAAGACTTTATTTGCAAAGCTTTAAAGCAAAAGCAGCTTTTGTCTGGTTGCTCGTGTGACCATTCAGCCACTTGCTATTCCTGCTCAGCTCGAGCAAATATTTACTCTTAAATCTTGCAAATCCACCGGTTTCATCAAGAATCAGAAGGAAGGGTCCCAGTGAGGTGTTTGGCCTCGACGCTGGGAGAATTCCTCCTCTTTCTTTCCGAGAAGTGGCAAAACAAAGGCGCAAGGGGGGTAAAAAAAAACGAGTCTTTTCTCCAACACACACACTTACACACACCTATCATTAAAGGGGAAAGAAGCAGCCCTCCATCTTTGTTTGCGAGCTCTAAAAGCCCTTAATGTAGCCTCATTACCTGGCCTGTCTCCCGCTCTATCATGTGCAGTAAACACACACTATGACACTGGCCATCCATCTAGAGGGAATGCACAGCTGTCTGCCTCGGGTCCACCGAGGAATTTAACACGCGATACACTGTTAACACACTGCTGCCCTGACACCGGCTTCATCTCTGCGTCATCCATTTTCAGAGTGAGAGGCTTCTCCACCGCGTCTGCCTGAAACACTGATCCATTTCCTCATTCTATATGCATGAGTTGCAAATATATATATATTTTCATCACGATGATACAAAAGAAAAAGAAAGAAAGAAAAATAAAAGTTAGCGGTATTATCAGCTCACATTTCACGTGGCTGGATTTTTTTAATGTTCCTGAGATCAAACTAATAATAAAAAAAAATAAATAATAATAACAGAAATTACATTTCACAGTCCGATGAGTCCTCACAGCTCTCTGATCAGGTCCAGATATGGTTACTATTTAAAATAATCACAGATTCTGTGCTTGAGTGAAATTAATTCATCATTGCCATAAGTTACTGCGCATACAAAATAAAGAAGTAACTGTGCAAGGACAGATTTAATACTTAAAATTGCTCAATAAATCAAAATGCCACRTGTGAGCTGACAGTAGTGTGTATTAAATTTATCAAAATAAAGGAAAGAATTCAAAGCAAAAGATTTGAAAAACTTAATAAAAAGTGTAAAAACCTTTAGTAGAAGCAATGAGACTTAAATACCTCCTTAATTAGGATTATTTGTTTGGATTTGACATTAGAAGTAATTCATTCCAGCTTTACATTAAGAATTTTGGAGTAAGAATTGGGGAAAAACTACCATTTTGGAAAGAAACATGCAAATAAAAAAATAAAAGGCCAGTCCACCAGATTAAATAAGGTAAGTCAGGCTGTCGAGCCTTAGAATTAAAAGCTTCCTTTTGGCGCWAAAGGACTACCATAAAAGAGCATTAATGACTACTTCTTCTAAACCTGTGTATGGTAATGGTTTCTGCTCATACATAGAGGAATTTCAAAAGTGCTTCACCGGTGAATAAAGACTGCTTTGGAAGGAAAAAAAAGAGAGAGGGGGCTGAAGAAATCATATTTACAAAATCAAGAGTGGGGCCAAATGAAAAGAGATGAATATGAATAATGGACTTTGCTTCTTTTTTTTTTTATGCCGGATTAACATTATTCAAAGCAACAGAATCAAATGTGGTTATCTCCTGTCCAATGAGCCCTACACTGAGAGAACCTCAGTCGGATTTCAATTCTTCATTTGAGCCGACAATAAATTGTAACTCTGTGATAGGAGACATTCAGTCAAGAATGTTCAGAACTTAATTCTTTTCTATTTACAATAAGGAGATGAGACAGAATAAGATAAAAAAAAGACGGACTATTTGCCACGGTGTGCGAGTGTCCCTGAATGGGTGTGCGAGGATGTGACGGAGTCAGTGTTCGAGGAGAACAGAAAGGGAAACGACAAAGAAAAAAAGCAAAGGAATGTGTGTAAAGAACTGTACACTCTGCACAATCAAATATAAGAGGCACTTATGGATAGTGTGCATGATACAGTGTTGCTGTAAATTAACATTAAATAAAACGCAGCAGCTCTGGAATACCATATAAAAAAGGGGCAAACATGAAATATTCAATTAAAATAAAGAAAACACAGCTGTTAAATGGAATTCAATTTCTGTTTCTCAACAAATACTGAGAAGCACAGCCCTCACGGATACGAGAGAAAGTAGGAAAAAAAAAAAGAGAGGAGGAGAGAAAGTAGTTTTCTCCTGCATTTTGGCTCGTCCCAGATCATTTACATGTTCGCCGTCAGACGCCACGTTCTGCTGAGGCAGGAGGCGCCGCTGCCGCCACGGTCGAGCGAGGCGGTGACGACAGCCGACCAGTCGGCTCCCATTTGCATATTTGCCAATTGCGTTAATTAACTCGGCCCACCTAATCAGGGCTAATTGACCTATAAAAGAGGAGAGGCCTCATTGTCTCATCCAATCATCTTTATCAGGAGTAGAGGAGGTGCGCGGCGAACGCGGGGCACTTCCAACCTAACTGTATTTATAGACCTCATGCGTGGAAGTGTTGCACTCAGAAAAGATGTTCGATTCTGAGAGAGAGAGAGAGAGAGAGAGAGAGAGAGAGAGAGAGAGAGAGAGAGAGAGGACTGAGACATGAAACGAGACTCAGCGAACTAAAGAAAAGAAAGGAGAAGTGAATGGACAAAGTCTTTACATCGGTGAGGTCGATTAGAGCAGAGAAAAATCAGAGGAGCTAGTTGGATCGTCTGGTGCTTTTCCTGAGCGGGGCACATCCAGCGGACAGGAGCAGGGAAGTCAGCCGCCGATTGGACGCAGCTCCACAGACATAGCTCATCGTGACGTTTCCAGTTATTTCTGCTTGATTAGGACCATTATGTCTCCAGCTCTGATTTATGTTGTCATTCCCTCTCAGCAGTCCTGCATCGATAGATCTTAATGAATTGGTAAATAAGGGTGAAGATTGCAGTTGACAACACCGCAACATTTCTCATTCATACCAGACAAGATTTATGTAAGCAATTAGAAGCATAAAAGCAGGATGGCGTCTGCTCAGGAGGTGGAAAAATATATATATCTTTGCTTCAGGAAAATTACAAAAGCCACGACGAAAAAAAAAAAACAGATAATGAGCGATCTTTAACCTCGGCTCGGTCAAACTTTAACGTACAAGGTTAGAGACTTTAAAATATTTTATTGATAAAATAACAAAACCTTGAGTAAGCATTTAAATATGGTTAAAAAATACAGTTTCAGACCTCAAATGTCCTCAAAAAAATAAAACTAAAAGAAGAAATAATCTGCGAACAGTTTTGAGTGTTTTGGGTTAAACAAACCTAAACAAAACGATGATTTGCATTTTTTTTATATCAGTTTATGTTTCAATTATTAAGTTCCTCTTAATTATAGTTCTAGGAATCGGATAGCAGGCAAATAAAATCCACTTTGAATGAAAAAAATATTCAGATAAAAGTGCTGATCATCAATAGTCAGCGACAGACCAGGAAGACCCACAGGGCAGGAGTGAACAGAGGTGGAAAATTAAAGCAGAGTGATACGGGAGCCGGCTCCTTTCAGCCTCTCTCCCTTCAAGCACATGCAAATGAGGCCGTGCTGCTTAACTGCATCATTTATGTGGATAATAGCGGCATCATCATTACGGGGAACTCAAATTAAATTACATCACAATTAGCATAACAAAGTGATTGGTTAAACTTTCAAAACAAATAACGCCGCTCGGCTAATGAACAGTGTTAATTGGCCAGACAGCATTCTAAATAAAACATGTAGGTAAACATGTGTTTTTGTTACACAATTGTAAAAAAAAAAAAACATTCTGATCATTGAACTCTTTTTTTATTTTATTCTAAACTAAACGAAGCATAAGCATAAAAAAAATCTGAATGAACACTGCCAGGGGGATTTGTGAGCTAAAATACAAAATGTGTAGCATTTAATTTTATTGTGCTAAAGAACCTATTATAATGCCAGACTCTGGAGAACAATGTAAATTATCTGCCTTCAAAATGGAGTTTGGCCAATTCTCCGTGTGAGCTAATCACATAGCTCATTATGCATTAGGGTATTAAATTATGAAGAGGAGTCTCTTTCGCATTCCTGCACAAAGCCCTATGAAATGTTAATAATATGCCCACAATAGCCCAATACCATGCCTAGCGCACCCTCATCAATATTTAAGTAAACAAATGATCCCACTCGCCTTTGATAAAGATAATTAGTGCTTCACCAATTATGAGTCCCGTGACCTCCTCGCCTTTTCAAACTAAACATCTGCTCCTAAGACTGTTTTTTCCCTCTCACACAAAGAAAAACAAACAAGTCAAACTTTGCCGTCTCCCCCTCCAAAAAAACCCACACACACATCTGCATTAGATTAATATTTAACCGTTAAAACCAACGCGCCCTTTCCATCCTCTTGATTTTATTGATCGGCGATTAGCTTAGCAAGCGGGTAGTAACATCTGATCCAGTAGAAGAAGAGTTTCACTCAGTCACACGATCACTTGCACACACTTGCTTGGACGTGCGTGTGCATGCGCGCAGGTTCTGCCTCACACACACACACACACACACACACACATACACACACACACACACACACACACGTGGAGCAATTCATCAAGACTAATTAAGCAGCAGATTAACAGAGCCCACAGACCAAGGCGGAACAGTTACACAGTGGGACGAGCAGCGGTGGAGACAGCAGACGCAGCCCCGGCAGTAAAACACAAGCGTTCAACACAAGAGCCTGGAGTCCACTATGGATGACAGAACACTGATGGGTGCAGGGATGAATGGATGGATGGACTATTTTTTTTTGTTTATTTATTTATTTATTTTACCTGAAGTTGAGGAGTGGCAGAGATCCTGACCAGACAACAGAGGACTCTCCTCTGCCAACAGCGAGGGAGTCTTGCAGCGACGCCCGCAACTCGACTGGTGTCACCGTGTGAAGAGGCAACACTATTTGTGTCATCACTTCAGCCCTGTTTGTGTGGTGGTGTGTGTGTGTGTGGGGGGGGGGGGGGGGGGGGGGGGGAGATAGCATCATAAACAAGCCTCCCCCCCACCTTTTTTTCTTTTTTTTTTGTGAACCACCAACACCACCTCCTTGCCACCTGCCATCCCAGCCCCTGCCCCCGCCCCAGTTTCCCTCCTGCTCCCTCTCTTTCCTCCTCCTCTCGCCACCTCACTGTGCCATTCATGCATACTTTAATCACCCTTGCCCTATTAAAAGAAAAAAAAAAGACTTATTTTTGACAATTATTCTATCATTTCCAGTTGTCACGGGGGCAATTACCAGATGGGGGGCAGCCCGGGATAGGTCGGACATGCAGGCCTGAATGAGGAGGCTGCAGTTGGTAGAGGAGGAACAGGGTAGGAGAGGGGCAGCAGAGGATGTGTGTGTGTGTGAATGAGGCATGAGTGTGTGTGGAAGTGAGTTAGTGTGTGTATGTATGGGGAGGGGGGGTAACATGGGGGATTTCATTCATTTTCTCTCCACAATAATTACACCATCATTGCTTCTTTTTACAAATCAGTTTTTAGATTTACCCCAAAATGTAATTCATTCAATCTCAACAAAGATAAAACTAATATTTATAGGT